>NW_026867129.1:0-197414 GCF_026571515.1 Ruditapes philippinarum | reverse complement strand
TGCTCCTTCCTTGATATCGACAGCCGAATTCTACCTCTAAATCTCCTTAATTGGTCAACATCAACAATTAAAATAATTAGAGATATTCCAGTTAGAATTTTGTTTAATTCTGCAAGAGATTGTTTTGTAAGGGGATGTTTTGGAAGACAATATGTTGATGCAAAAAAGTATAGGAATACGGTCTGAATGCACTTCCTGTTTTGCTTTGAAAATTGTACATCTTACCTTTCTTTAATATTCTACATCTAAATCCTATCGTCTGTTGACAGGATATTTTTAAAGCTAAAGAAATACTGTTTTCAGACGAACAGTAGTCTACCTTGTTACAAAAGGCAGCAGAAATGTTTTAATGAGTTATGTTACATAATTGGATCATAACCGTCCTTGTTCTGGCAATCAGTTGCTACTGGTCCATGAAAGAAGCTATAGAAACTTTCAAGCAAAACATCTCATTTGAATAACATTTATTCAATTGTTTCTGCTCTTTGTAGGATAAAATAATCCTTACAATATATTCGCTTCATGTTTAGTGAATTAATATATGACAACAAACAAAAACTAAAGTCCTGTATATATCTATTTATTTATTGTAATTCAAAACTTCACTATTTTCATGTTGAAAATTAATTCTGTTTAAAGCTGCGCTAGGGGGCAAAGGCGGTAACTAACATTTCCACTACCGTCCATAACCTGGCTAAATCAAACAAAGTCTTCGCCATTTTTAATGTTGCCATTTTTGGCGTTCTTCAATGTTCCTTTTTCTTAAACGCAAATAAAGTTTTCATCTACCAGTCAAGCAAAAGCATGATTCGAATATCTTATACACACAAAATATGCTTTTTTGCTAAAACTTTGTGATTTCGGAGACTGAAGCAAATGTCAATTTCAAGTCATTTATCTTTTGGACCAAACCCGGTTTAACGACCTAATTACAGTTTTCATTTCAAAAAAATTTGGCGCTGTGAATTAGGTGCAGATGATAATCGTGGACAACATACCTCAATCTGCATTAAGCTAACAATTTTGATATACTATATTTTACTATATTTAATGTATTTTAATTATTGTGCCTTTTTGTGTTCATTTTGTTGCTGTCATGCTTGGCTGAATTAGATCTATATATATTTCAAGAGATTCGCTAAATGCAGATTGACCAATAAATGATAATTAAAAAGGACTTTTGTAAAAAAAACGTCAATGGAAATAAAAATACTTATATCTGAGACTACGATTCTTTAAATTTATTTTTCTATTCATTATTTAAAATTTATTTCATGTCAATATGTAGTTTATGCTGGTGTTCCATTTTCCATAGAATGGTATTATTCAAGATTTCATCCTTGTATTACATACCGTATTACAGGTGCCAGTGATGATAGATTGCTGCTGTGCTGGTGGTGATGTTTTGTAGATTGTAGCACAGTCTGGCCACGGCATTGTTCCTGGGTATCACCCGTACTAGTTGCCTTCATTTTTGCAAGGAACTTATAACTTCCTTACAACAAAAATGTACATGCCAGATCAGAGGTTCAGCGCAAAAGACCGTAGAAGGGATTCAATGATCAATCACAACAACGGTCAGCTTCATCTTCCGCACATTTCTGCGTTATGTAAAATAGCATATATCGAGAAGATAATGCAATTACATTCTTTTGTATTGTTCTTTTTTCTGAATTGTCATAAAAAGTCGGTCCATGTGATTCACAAATGTGAATTATGCGTTTTCATTTAAAAGGAAAGACAACAGAAATTAAGATATTGATAAAATATAATTTAGGTAAACTTGAGATAACATGTATCATATTTATATTGTAAACATAATTATTCTTTTATCAAATACAAATATGACAATTTGTATCATCAACAAACAAAATCAAAAAAGTTTTGTCTATCCATATACTAGCACAATAATCATTACAGTAGTAATATTCATCAGCAAGAAAATATTCAAACATTGAGGTTATATAACCTATATGAATACATAATTGTACAATTAGATTTACTTATAACACACAGCATAGGAAGGGATCGAAGGTTAAAGTAGAATCTCAACTTGCCAACCGTACACAGAATAAACTAAAACTTTAGAGGTGAAAAAGACAAAAATGTTTACCATTAAAGTTATAAGTTACCAATAGAAAAGTGTTTATTCCCTACGTAAACCATTAATTAAAATCCACTAATAAAATAGTTATGAGAGCTTCATTCAACCTTATAATTTAGTTATTTCTAGTTCAAAATAAACAACATATCATAATAGAATGGAAACAGGGGGGGGGTTAGTTTATTGTATAATCTGGACAGATCATGAGAGGGAATATTTCAATATATCATGAACAACAGGTACAATATGGTTTGATAAAATTTACCGATTTAAAAGTTTATGTGAAAATATATATATAAGAACTAAACGTGAAACAAATTAACAAAGTTTTGTACAAAACGATTTGGTTACTTTCCATATTTTTTTCATCGGATTAGGTATGTATTGTCATTTCTATATATTCACAGTTTGTATCCTTATCCGTTTTGATTCCTTACATCTCAATATATGCCCCTCTTGCAGTACATGTGTTCATACACATTTTCTGCATCATTGTCATTATCCCCAGTAGTAGCCTGATATTCAGTGATAACCTCTATAACAAAACATTTTAAGAACAATTAAAAAAGCATTGAAATCTAAATAGATTTACTGTACTGTAGCCTTCAAATATCACGTCCCACTATGACCTGTAAGGTTAATGAAACGTGAATACATTTTGAATAATAACACTTACTTATCTTTACTATACGTTTGATAAAGTTTTAATGTAAGATGAAACTCTGATAGAGTGAAAATATCAGGACATGCTTAAAAATCTTTACTGTAGCATTTCTATTCCTGAGTGAATATTCGGTTCATGGCAAAAGTATATTGTTCTTATTTTATTTACTTTTTATCATTACTTAGCTTGCTTTTTATTATATTTCTGAATGGTTTTATAATTTTGTTATATTATATTTAATAGTAGAAGTACAGATTAAAACATGCGTTTAAACTGCATACCAGGTGCCTTTCTGTCTCTCGTCTGAAATGAAAGATAAGAAGTGATATAGAAACAGCGATTTAATTACTGCATCTATTTTATCGTCATGTTCTTTATATAACTATCGCAAAACTATATGATAAGCTTGTAATGTTACCAACATTTCGAACGAAGTAAAATAGACTGTCGTTGAATTACGCAATCATTTCATGCGGATCAAGACATGAAACAGTGGCATCTTTTTATATTCATTTTTTTTTTTTTTTTTTTTTTGTTTTTTTTGTTTTTTTTTTTTTTTGTCTTTCTATGTGTGAGTGTGAGTGCGTGTGTGCGTGCTTGTGTGCGTTCGTGTGTGGGTGCGTGCGTGCGTGCGTGGTGCGTGTGTGTGTATTTCTTAACTATTATGTTTTCGGGGGGACTTTTATGGGGTTTTTGTTGTTGTTGTTAGAATATTTGCTTTTTTATCTGTTATTGTTGTTGTTTATGTTTGTTTGGTTGATTGTTTTCTTGTTTTTTGTGTGTTTTTTTGTTTGTTTGGTTGGTTTTTGTTTGTTTGTTATTTTATTTGGTTTTTTCTTTGGTGGCATTTTCATTACCTGGTATATATCCAAAAGCATAATTCCATTATAATCACTAAAACTGTAAAACTAGATACACCAACTGAGACCCTAAATAGTGTCGAAGCTGTAAAAGGCTCAGTTGACTGTTGGGGAGCTGTATTTAATAAAGAAATATAAAACTTCATTATTTACAAACACTATCATGTTATTTTTCCATTTTACATTGGTAAATTATTATTTTTTATATTTGCACATTCATGAAGAGCAATAATTTTATTACCTGTATAATAAATCTGTCAATAAATAATAGTATTTAAATTTATAAAGTACATACTAGTTTAAGTAATATACGTGTTTTGGAGTTAAGTAAGTATAAAATTAATTAGCTGTATGAAAATGCAAATATATGTTTTATAATATTTTCGTAATATGGATTGAGAACACATAAAATTGTAGATCACGCGGAGAAAAGCAGATATGAATATCAAATACGTAAGGAAGGTGCTACTTTATCTTCAGTACAAACTACTTAATCAATTATAACATTTCTAATGGCCAGTCGTCCAAAAAAACAAATGATAATACACCCATATGCCAAAATAGTACCGTTACAGAAACCTTAACATAACATAGATTAAAAGAAACATTTGGATAAATGAAAATTATAGCATTGGTGTGCTTAATGGTCTTGAAACTTTTTTATTTTGGGGTAAGTTATCAAAAACGTTTACTTATGAAATACATATTGATGTTTGTAGAATATTAAAATTAACTTGATTTTACCCTTTCCCTGCAATTCATAATAGTGTGTATCATGTCCAAATGAATTCCTGACAATAACTCGGTACCTTCCATAATCTGAGTTAGTAATGTTCTTGATGACCAAGTTAGACTTTAACCCGTAAGACGATATAATATACTTCGTGTCATTTTCTAATGACACGTTCTGTTTATACCATTCGAATACTGTTTTTTTTTGCTCGTCAAAAAAGTCTTGAGCGAAAAATTGCAACGTGACGTCACAATATGGCAGAGCAGTTATCTTTGTCGCCTTTAATGTATCAGGTGACGGACATGGAGGACCTTTAAATATAATCAACAATATAGATATTTTTAATTGCAAAATTCCGTCTTAAACTCATAAATTTCTCTTGTAAACTAAAATTGGCGTTCAATGCTTCTTTAATGTTAAGAAAATATGATAAGTAAATAAATTAATACTAGTAAGTACAATGTAACTCAACAGTGATCGATAATGTTTTCAAAGCTATAATATATTATGTTAGGTTCTATTTTAACACTTCCTAAATAATATATCGTTTTACAAATGACATACGCAAAGATTAATAAATTTACAGGAAAGCAGAGAGGAGATGAGTGGTAATACTTACATCTCACGATCAGGACGAGTTTCGATAGCGCTCCTTGTCCATTTGTTAACATATTTCTAGCAGAGCATACATACTCTCCTGCATCAGAACAAGATACCCTATGAATAATGTGGTGGAGAGAACTTGTATTTTTCCTCATTTTGATTTGTTCATCTCTTTGATTCCAGATAACAATGTCTGGATGAGGATTAGACTCAGCAAAACATTGAAAAGTCACCTCTTCATATTGGTTTACAATCAACCTTTCTCCTGCCACATTTCCGAAGTTGAAGCGAACTTCACGCGGTTGAACTGAAAAAAGTGTCATATATTTAGTTAGGCGAGTGTTTTAATCTGAGTTAGATTTGCTTTGAAGTAAAGTAGTGGAAGTAATGCCTATCAAATATAATATAAATTTTCATACATAGCATTTGGACCGTGACATGGAGATAGATATGACTACAAGAAGTATCTGTATCTTGTAAATTTCGACACTTCAATACTTGAAGTTGCAGGTCCAAATACAACTAGGCGCTCGGTATCATCAAATGTATAACTGAGCTGAACTTTGTCAGTTGGCTTACTGCAGTGTTCATTTACATAATCATTACTTAGGAGCAAAATATTTTCAAACATGCATCTGAGAAGGTAAATAGAATTAAATTATTTTTTCTTACAGGTAATTTCAAAGATTAACAAAATCTAAGGTATGAAAGAATGAATAATCAGTTATGGTTATTGACAAATTTAAAAATCAAATATTTTAATGAAATTCCACTCACACAGCACATCAAGTCTGACGTATATTTTTTGTGTACCACTAATAATATGGTTAGACTCGCATATGCATTGACTATTATTGCGATTGACTTGTAGTTCAATATACACAGTCACCGTCGTTTCTTTGGTAACAGATGGTGTTGCATTACTGTTTAAACAGGTCATTCTTAATGTTGCTAATGGTTTTCCGCCAGTTACAGAACAGTTCAATTTAAGCGCTTCTGTCTCGACAACCTGTATCGTAGAGCCGTAGCTAGCTATCATTGGGGGACCATCAGGCGGATCTAAAATGACAAAAACGCAATTCTAGAGTAAAAAGCATTATTTCTCGTCGCAAACTTGTTTTTGTCGTTTCCGTTGATATGCCAAACCAAGAATTTAAGATCACATCCTTTGGTGTACAATTATCATTATTACAGTATTTGAATTTTACTATTTGGTAATTTTTCAAACTTGAGACCCAAAAAATGTCCTTTTTGACAAATCTATAAAATCGCATGCCTACGAAACTAACTGAATTCACAGAAGTACTTTTGCAAATGTTTTAAAAGTTTAAAGCCTTTCATGTTAGACTAAAATGATAATAAATCAAATATAAGTATGAAAAAAAAGAAAATAAATGTAATCGTCGAATTATATAGTACAAATACGTACATGCCACGTTCAGTACCAATTCATCACCTTAAATGTCTGCTGCTTTCTCGTTTGTCCATACTGCGCAATATAGCTGCCAGTGCTCTAGTGTCCTGTTCGGAAGAATCCGAAGAATACTCTCAGTTATTGTCAGCCAGTTTTCTTTTGTAATATATGGTACAGTCGATTGGTCTGTTATATCGTAAGTTATATTGTTGATGGGATTCCATAAGTACCATTTAACTGATGGTTTTGGTAAACACCCCGAGGTTTTGCAACTAACAGTTTAAATTTGATTTTCCTTCATGAAAATGTTTTTATTTGAATAAAAGTCAAAGATAACCTCCGTGGCAGGAACTGCAAAATATATACAATGTTCTATGAAATTGTCAAATCAAACATCAGAAATATTTTTTAAATAGATTGATCCTGCATATTTTAACTGTATTTCAAATGTGTATGGTATTGGCTATACAGCAGGTGTGACGGGCCGCGTCACAGCTGTGAAATGTTGCCTCGTCCTTCGGAGTTTTGGATTCCAGGCCTTTTAAGTGTTAAAAATTGAGTTCCGCTCAAGCCGGCGTTAGAGGAAGTAAGGGGTGTTGCATTTTTTCATTATCCCTCATTTACAGACTCAAATCGAATCTGCAATAATTCTGTTTTGATCTTTCGCCGAAATTGGTATTATTTTAGTAAAATTACATAGAGCATACAAGTAGAAAATAGCTAAATCTGAGCTTCAACAGATAATAGAAGAGCCGTAGTATGAAAATTCAAACAATCTCACCAGTTTTTGGTGACTGTCCTACAAATGCACGTTACTTTTAATTCATAATGCATAATTTGATTAGAGAAATTAATTAGATAGTTATTAAAATGACTTCTATTTATATTAGCATGACAATGAATTTCAATGAAATTTCATACATTTATCTTGACTAGTAAACTGCTGTACAATATACTAAAATAATACATTCTTACCTCTAACAGTTATATAAGCAATATTAATCATTCTATTATCGCTGTAACAATACCATACTTGACCATGGTTACTTAAATTTACACGTTTTATGTTTATTTTGAAGGTGCCGTTACTATAGCAACTCGTTTCAAAATATCTTTTGTCAGCTAGGAACCCATCTGTTATACACCTTCCATTGTCCGAAAGATACAGGTGCAAAAATGTGTCCATGTGATTTAAAATTCCCCATTGTGTAACAGCTATGTTTTTGTTAGTATAACACGCCAATTCCAAACTGCTGTTTTCTAATACATCATTGAAAGCTGGCGAAATAATTGGGTTTCCTGATACAATACCTGTAACATAGATTACAAATGTAAATATATACTTAGAAATATATGAACTAATTTTAAATTTAAGTGACATTTTGCTCATTTTTGTCATTGTTAAGTTCGAATAATTCTTTATATATTTTATAAGATGGACTATTGCTATGGTCATTGACCAAAAATGATTATGATAAGATGTAAAAACTGCCTAAAATATAAAACGACTGTCGCACTCTTATAATAAATTGAACGTTTCAGATATATTTGAAGAACATTTAGAGATTTTTGAAGGAGTCACGTCGTTTATTTTATTTATTCATTCATTTATTTATTTATATTTATTTACTTATTTTTATTTGTTTTGGCAAAGTAGTAAACAAAATTATCATTAGGCAAAATTTAAATTTTCTTTTATTGTTATCTGTGTACTCGCCATTTAAATTAATCTTTTTTATCTTCTATTATAATATATTGAATAAATATTACTCTCATAGAAATTGCAAGTGCAAGGCTACTTATTGTGAGATTAATGTATGATAAAAGGCATGCAAAACAGATAATAAAATAATGTAATAACTATCTTAAATTCAAATTGTTATCATAAGTTTTGTTTTAAACATTTACGATCATTATAATTCTTCATTCAAATTCGATAATGTCTTTCGTAAGTGTAATGTTCACAAGTCTTGAATATAAATAAATGAAACTTACAGTTAGCGGCCAAAATAAGTAACAATGCTCGCCACATCATATTATACAACCTGTCATTGTCAAAATAGTAAGAAAATGAGAAGGGAAATATGAATCTAAACATTTCTGTTAACAATATATAAAGACAATAATACAAAATTACTTTAAACGTCTCCATGGCATTATTCATTTCACAATAATGGTTTTATAATATAAGTAGCTGCAACACAGACTGATTTAAACAATATGTAGATAAAACTGTGCAAGTCTTTTTAGAAAGTCAATAATTATTAAACAGAACTTAAAAAGTATTTTCTTACGTTCATTAGCCCAAACGGACAAAAATACATATAAGAATGCCCTACAAATGTTTATTTACTCACTTGTGTCACAATCAGTTCCATTAAAAGGTTTTAAATAAGGTGATTAAAGACATCAAGATTGACAATTATTGTTCATCTCTGCGACAAATGTTTATCTATTGATACATACAAATACAACCAATCAGCATCTCGGACGCAAGATTTGTTCAAAAGTCATTTAATTTCCCATTCATAAATAGAACAATGGATGTGTAACAAATATCAAGGAAGTTATATTAGGTTTCAAGGAAGTTAAATTGAGGTTAAAAATTTCGGATGAAAAGAGTACATACATAAAACAATGAACAGATTCTTAGAGTTTTATAGTAACATATATTCATGTTATCCAGACAAGACCACAACAGACGGTAGTACAACAACATCTAAAACAAATGTTAATGTCTCAAGGCCACTTGACTTTGTAAACATTAATACTTGATTTATGGGATTTACACCTGTTATACTTTGAAATTAAAAATTGACAAATAACCCCTGATTATAAGTGTATTGATTAAACAATTAGGGCTAAGATATAAACAAAGTAGTAAGCTGGAGGAGTTAAAAGTATGTTTCGGCTACCAATGATAACAGCATAATGTAAAGCTGACAATAAAATTTTCATATTCAACAAAGTATCAATTACAAATCTATCAAATGTAGAAGTATAGAACTTTAACTAGGTGTTTGAGAAGGGTTTAAGGCATGATATACATTATACCTTCCATTGTATAGCTTTCCTTTGGGACCCGTATATGATTGTAGAGCATATATGGTAATTTCAGAATAAGGCTTTAATTCAAATGAAAACATTAACATAAGGGAAAATCAATTCCAAACTGTTAGTTTCACAAAACCATTAGCTATATGGTTCTTACATAATCCCATCAACAGTATAAACAGCGATATGGCACACCACCAGACTCAATAATATATTCTAAGAGAAAACGGATTGACACCGGCTAACAGTATTCTTCAATTTCTTCCGAACAGGACACTAGACCACTAGCATTTATATTGCGCAGTATGGACACAACTGACATAACAGATATTTCAAGCAAAGAATTTGTTACATTTATTTTCTTTTTGCTCCATGCCAAGATCTGATTTATTATTGCTTTTGTCCAATGTTACAGGCTTTAAACTTTTGAAACAATTGTTTAAGTTACATTAAATAAATATGTAAAGATATTTTGCCGTCGGCTTAAAAAAACAAGCATTATACAGTTTCATAAACCTTTTTAACAGTTATGTTGTAAATCTCATCAAATATTGTTCATAAATTAGGATTTTAAACGGAAACCCCCAAGGTAACACTTAAGTTCGTATACGAATTTTAGCATGCAAATGAAGACAATAATCAGCTCGTGTATGCGCTTCGTCACATTGTTAAAGTTGCTGTCCGGAACACAGTAAATATGAGATTTTCTTTTGCAAACACACTTTTACCGTTTTAGCTTCACGGTGAACTAGGCCTGTAGTTCAGAAAAAATAATCATCTCATAAAAAGGATTAAATTTGTATGAAAACATCCGTTACAATGCGGAAATATACCGTTAGATTAGAACTGCTGCACATAGTCATGTTTGTTGTTTTAATATTGATGTGCGGATGAACCGAGGGCGGAGTTTCTCATGCAAACAGAAATAATTATTATTGTACTTCTGATTTCGCCACAATGAGGTTGCCCATATTTTATGCTTATAAAACTTATTTTGGTTGTCTTGACACCAAAAGAAAATCTGGAGTCGATATGAAACCAAATTTATTTATAAAATGTCGCCATTTCTGTTTTTATGAAATTTATTTAATGTAGCTTTAAAGTACTTACAGTGAATTTAGATACTTTCCTAAGCACGGGAATTTTTGTTGGTTTTTACATTCTTAAATTGCCTGTCTTAGCAAAAATGTAAAAAAGCCAATATTTTAAAAACAGTACACCAGACGAAATAAAACTTCGTTTCAACTTTGGAACGTAGGCAGGAGAAAGGTTGATTGTAAATAAAAATGAAGAGGTAACTTACAATGTTTTGCGGAGTCTTAACATCATCCTTAAACCACAAAAAACACAAAACAAAAACAAAACATTAATGGTAAAAACAGATCCCAACCCCAAATTAATACCAAAATAAATCGCTGTTTCGTGGCTGTTTCATGTCTTGATCCGCATAAAATAATAAAATTCAGGCTATTTTACCTCGTTTGAAATATTGGTAACATTAAAAAACAATCCTCTTTAATATAATGAACATACGAGTCTATTTTTGGATAACATATATCTGCAGCAATTTAACTGCTGTTTCTATATAAATACTTATCTTTCATTACAGACATGAACGCACTCTGAAGATAAAAGGCAGAAAGACAGCTGGTATGCAGTTTTAAACCATGCTTTAACACGCACTTCTACTATCAGATACAATAAAACATGATAATCTAAACGTTTAGAAAAATCATTAAAAGTTAGCTTAGTAATGAGAAAAATATTGTTTTTGAAAAAAGGGAACAGTAATATTTTGCTATTAACCGAATATCCTTTCGTGAATAAAAATTCTGAAGATTTTAAAGTATGTTTTGCCATATTCACTCTATCAAGCTTCATCTTACATTAACTTAATTCTTTATCATTATACACATGCACCTGTATACATGTATAAAGGATTAAGTAAGTGTAATTATTCAAAATGTATTCACGCATAATGGGCATAATGACAATGATGCAGATATTGGGTATGAACAAATTGATGAGCAACGTACGCCAAGAGGGAAATACATGGAGATGAGAAGAATCAAAACGGATAATGATTCAAACTGTGAATATAATATTATAGAGATGACAATACAGACCTAATCAATAAAAAATATATGAATAGTAACCAAAGTCGTTGTGTACAACACCTGAGTTTATTTGTTTCACAATGACTTTACATATATCTATTCACATAACTTTACTTCTGTAAATTTTCACCAAACATAGTGTACCTGTTTTACATAATATATTGAGAAAATTTCCACGAATACTCTGTCTAGATTATAAAGTTGTCCCAAGCCCACCTGTTTCTTTTTTTGTATCAATTGTTGTTTATTTTCTAACTAAAAATACCATTATTTCAACGGATGCTTGTTTTACAGGTTACGGTGGTAGTTTATTCAAAAGCTATTCTTGGGTAACTTAGTGCTATTCTAGCTTTAAGAATTTAGTGTACTGACTTCAAGGAATAGAAAATAATTGTCAATTGTGATAATGAAGATGTTTGTTCAGTTTTGAATTCTGGTAAGGTCAGATGTTCTATTTACCAAGACAGTTTGAGAGTAATTTGTTTGAACGACCAAAGCTCAATGTCAAATAAGAGCTATTTATTTACCTAATATGAAGAATCTAATAATCTGATTGTTTGTCTCGTTAGTATCAAAGTTTCAGGATGATTTTTTTTCTAATTAAAATACGGTAGATCATTGTGAGTTGTTTTTGTTTATGCCAATGATTAGAAAATTTATGTCTTCTCGTTTATATTGCAGATCTGCAACTAAAGACTTTGAAACTGTCCAATATTTCAGCAGATGCTGGAAAAAGTTAGAAATTCAATGAGAATCGTTTATGTTATTTTGTATATATTTCAATGTATGCTATTTATTCGCATCAACTGAGACAATTCAATTATATTCTCATTTTCTCTATGTCTTTTATTTCAAACTTCTTCAGTGGTGTTATAACTATCATCAGTTACTTGGATATAATTTGAATGAAATGAATACTTTTATGATATTGTAATGGAATACCTCCCTTACAAATTATGGACATTTAAAATGACATGACAATTTACGTTTTCCCTTCAATAGAAAATCAACATGCGCATAATTCTATAAAGCATGAACTGTTCTTACTTAAAAATGTATTACTAATTATCAAAGAGTGCTACCTTTTTAAGAGATGGACTATATTCCACGAAACACAACGTAAAACTTGAATATCAGCATTGTTAACAATTCTCTTTTAGAAAGAGTATCACAGTAGGATAGATAACTCTCGCTACAAAATGGTCAGATGACGCTAATTTATTTCCTGGTAAATATCTAATAATTTGGAACATTTACAGTTACTATTATATATCACAAAGTGAATATCTACAGACATTATTGGACGATTCAATCGGCACTTTCTTTTGTCATTTTCCATGTTTAAAAATGGCAGACACGGAACTTTGGAACTACTTATTTGTATTTCAGTCTGGCTTTTTGTGAATGTAACTTAAACTTTCAGGATTTCTTATTTATGTATAATTAATTGTAAGCCTGATTTTTGAGCCAGTTAATTTTCTGCCATTATCATATTTTAATACGTAAGTACTGTATTTTATCGGCGTAATGGAATACGTCTGCATATAGTACTATGCTCATGACTTTTGGACCGGCTTTATGTTAATATGTACTATTTAATGTTATTTCAGATATGTTTATGTGGCTTTTTATTTAAGCCATATATGTGCTACTTATGTCTGTTAGAATTTGTATTGTTATTGCTATATTGTTTAATATTGTTTTAGTCTGATCACATGACCTAGTCTTAAGCCGGGATTTTCATTGGCTGGAGCGCTTTTTGTGGCGACCCAAAAGTTTAAAAATAGGGTTGACTGTCTTCACTTGGCATCTTCTTCTCAACTGTAAAAACTTGAGAAGTGCTCAAAGCTCAGATAACTCTAAAGCTTCTCAACAGTCTTACCTAATCTATTCATTTAGAATTGCCTGAAATAGATTACCATCTTCTAAGGTACAACCAATGGAAATATGGTTTACTTGAATTTAAAGGAAATATCAACTTACCTTTATTTGTTGGGCTTAAAGCTATTCAGTACTATATTACAACAACAATTTAACTTTTTCCACTTTACTTTTGAAGTTGAACTCATATAAAGTATGAATTATCACGTTATGAAAGACCCTTAAAGATGCATTGGTCTTAGAAATTTCTAACATCATATCCTGTTGTACATTCATTTGTAAATGCTTTAACCGAAGAAGGTCCCATTGCATAAGCCTAGGTCCTCTATTGTCAAGTATTGTCAATGCCGATATTTAATCCATAGACAAAATATTGCCAATGCCGATATTTTATCCATAGACGAAGTATTGTTAATGCCGATATTGAAATTCTATATATATCTACGTCACGAAGTATTCTTATTGATCAGCGGAAATCATATACATTTTATCGGGATACGCACGTTATATATGATGTCACAATATTAAAAGATGTTTTTAATCGATTTGCTGATGTTTTGTACCTGTTTTCTGCACATACTTACCTATGTAAAAGTAGGCATTATGGTAATTGGCTTTATAAATTCTGGTTCACTAATTATCCTGACAAGATTAATCAGATATTTACAAAGAACCCGTATACACTATTTATGATGAACCTGTATGATGTCACTATAACATGACTTACCAGTCATGTTGCCTTGGTATACTACAAAGATGACTTTTTAAGATGCTACGTCTGGTGTTTTTAATAACAGCGGCTACTTGTAAGCGTTTGCATTATGAGGTAGATAATATTGCCATACAGTTACTACTTAATACAGTGACCGGTATCCTGATTTATAAGGATTTTGTAAACTACCCTAGGGGGGTAGGTACTTACAATATATATCACTCTTCTTTTAATTTCCAAGCTGTAATGTCATTGTGATAAACAAACTAAACCTTAACTCCTTTAAAACTTTCCAATATTTCTTTGGCTATAAATTTTAAAAACCCTGAAAAGTAATTTTGTTGGTGTTTTTATTTTCATTTTTTCTATTAGCAAGCAAATCAAATTTGGTTCCTACTACTATTTAATCAATCATAAATGTTTGATTAGGTCTGATTCTACCTGTTTTCATGGTAATTTAACAGTTACTATGATTTAGACTCAAACTATTCAGTTTGGAGAACCACTTTTACAGACTCTTTTATTAAAGTTACCAGGCTCTTGTTTATGTCCAGTTAATGCCTATGATAACATGTTAATAATCATTCTTGCACACAATCATTTGTTTCATTATCTTACCTAATGGAGTAACTTATTACTTATTTCAAAAAAAATTTGCCCTTGGATTTAAATGATCTTGGTTTTGATTCATCATTATATTCTTGTAATTCATTCAGTCGTGTTTTTGCTATCCTTGTTTTTTTAAGAATAATATTAATTCAGATAAAATTCAGATTCTTGGAGATTGGAATTCAGACAATTATAAACGTTACATTTCATTTTTCATTGGAGATGAATGTAAAATCATCTATTAATAAGATATTTCTCATGTTTTTATGTTTGATGTACTATTTTGTAAACTGTTCTTTTTGTATGTTTTCAGAGCTGGTAACTCTTCCACCACTTCGCAAGTGTACGAATAGTCTCAGACTACTTAGCCAAACTTATTTCAGGAATTTGGAATACCCAAACAACAATTTTATGAGGGATTAATATTTCAAGGCTTAGTTTTAGAATTTTTCAAGGTCAATTCGATCTTAGATCTGCTTTTATCATATTACATATTGGTTTCAATGACGTTAATGGCCCTTGTTCAGGAGATGAGATTATTTCAGCTTATAATGATTTTCACAGGTGTTGAGTTGCTTAAAGGCTTTTTATTGGAGCTTCATGTTAACATGACAGATGTATTAATTGATATATGCATCTTAAGACTTTGCTTAAGGCACATTGTTTCTCATAAAAGACTCAATCTTAATTGCTTGTAAAGATCTGTCTCGGACAATATGCTAATAAGGATGTGGTAAGGAAGCGAAGCTTCTTATTGTATGTATTTTATACTATTACTTGATACTAGTATTTCTGAAAGATTTTTTTCATGGCCATGGTTTGCCGTGCTGATGTTTATAACTACTGTTATAATTATTGAGCTAGCATATGGATAGATAAAACTATTTTGACTGTGTTTGTTGATGAATCAAATTATCATATTATTTTGCATTTGATAAACAAGTGTGTTTATATGAATATATACATGTGATCTCAAGTTTATAAAACTTATATTCCATTAAGATCTAAATTTATCTTGTGTTTTCTTTAAACGCCTTATAATTTTGTTTCTTTTGAATTAAGAAGTGCTTAATTATTACGTTGAATGAAATTGACCTTGATAACTCTTATACTTTATGGTTGACGTAGGCAATAATTTGACAGTAAACATGTTTGTCTTTGTCAACTCAAAAGTTTAGTTCATTCTCTATTTTGTTGACCAGTACATCACATGTTGAGATTCTAATTCATCCTCCCACCTCATTCTATTTGTGTGTTTTATGTACAGTAAAGACTGTCTTAGCGACCCCCTGTATATAGCGACGTTCTGTCTATAGTGACCATAGTTAGGTGCGCCGAACAGTATTTACTATATAAATGGTCTGTATGTAGCGACTCCCTGTCTAGTCCGTACAACGACCATGATTTAGTCACCCGTTACGGTATTTGAGCCGTGAATAGCGACTTTTGGAAGGGGAGCATGACTTGAACTATGTGACGTCTTTGGTGAAGAAGTCGCCTTCGGATCAGCGACTTTGCTTCAGTCGCCCGATTTTTATAATTTTCCGTCATACTTATTTACGCCGCTAGGTCTGTTAATAATTTGTTTACCTCTCAATTACAACCAATTACCGTTAATCCGCTAATTAAGAACGCGTGTCAACATCAACAAAGTTCAATACACGCCGCAAGGCAAGAGTTCACTATGTTTATCTTTCTCATTACGTATTCATGATTGACGAATCAGAACGCGCGTTGTATCTACGGCAGTTTGCATTGACCAATCGGCGACACGCTAATACACTGTGGCTGTTTGTTGACAATTACACAATATGGCGACAAATTCAATCAATTTTCGCCGATAAAATGATTAAAGACACATGCATATACATAATTGCTGCGGTGTTTTGGCGAGTAAAGATAAACAATGCCAAACGTCTTAAAGGCGTGGTTATGTTTGAAACCTCGATTGTTATTTTTTTTTCGGAGCACTTATCTAGAAATTATTTGGAGATTTGTATCTAATGTTTTATTAATACATTGAACTCCGTAAAGTAAACAGGTTGATTATACAAAATTAAATGTCTCTACAGTAACATCTCATTAGTAAAATTGAAATTAAACATTTTTTTTACAAACAGATTTATCAATATAAATTACATTTTAATGAATATGTAACTTTTAGATACTAATGTTATGGTGTAGTTTATAATCTTAACCAATTATACATGCAATTTTAACTTAAACCCTTAGTATGGTACTATCCTGCTTTTCAACAAAATATTGGTATGATATGTTCATATATCCGAATTATATAGAGACTGTCCACAGTGACTCCCTGTCTATAATGACCTTTTTTCTTTTCTCCCATCGAAGGTCACTGTAAACAGTCTTTACTGTATAACTAAGTGTACAATGGTTCATATATGTTAAATTACCTTGATGTTTGATTATTTGTTTGATGATGCATATAACTACTGTAATGATTACTGTTCTAACGTATGGACAGACAAAACTATTTTGTTTGTGTGTGTTGATGATATAAATTGTCATATTTGTATTTGATATATGATAAAATGTAATTATATGATTGCGATAAATGTGAGCTCAAGTTGACCTATTTATATTCTATTATGATGTAGATTTCTCTTTTGTTTTCCTTTAAATGAAAACTTATAATTCACATTTGTGAATCACATGAGCCGAGCCAACCTTGATAACATAGAAAAAAATGCAAAAGGAATGTCCTAGCTAGTCTGGTCATTATTTTATTTTGGTTCCTTTTTAAAATGTTTCTCTAAATGCATCATTTCCGAATCAATATTTGATTATTATGCTACTTTACCTTGTACATATATATCTAATATCGCACGAAAGTGTAAATAGCACAACGATGTCGAATTGTGCAAAACTACGGTAGAAATGATCAACGTGATAATTAACTTATCAATATTAAAATATAGTATAATCAAATTTTAATAAAAAAAATTTTAGCAGCCGTATGTGGTAATTTAGTCCATATTCAGACTGGGGATTGGTCACGGGGGACGTAGAATTGGGGTGAGGCACCGGGTTGTAGCATTGGGGATGGGGCATGGGGATGTGGCATTGGGGATTGAACACAAGTGATGTGGCATATGGGGATGGAGCACAGCGCTAAGTTTAGCAGGAGTATGAATGTCATGTTGTATCTTTTTTAGTTTCTATTCCTTTATAATCATATTTTCTAATTGTAATTTGGTGGTGGGCAGTTCGTCATTGGTTCCTGTTACACATGTATACCAACATTACGTATTTAACTTACCTTTGTTACAATGTTTAATCATATCATTGGTATGTCCTTTATCTTTTTTAAAATTCGCTGTCAAAGCAGCATTATTGTGCATTTTCTAGCTTTTTGCATTTAATAATGGAGAAAAGTGGGGTTTGTCTAAAAGCCCCAGAACGCTTACTTGTCCCTTCAATTATGAATAAAGTAATATTGAAAATTAAATATATCAAATATATTGATAGTTAAATGATTTTATTAAAATTGTTACCAAATTAGTCAAGAAAGTTTCATTGTGATGTACAAAATACAAGTTAGAATACATAATCTATAACTCCAGAATACATAATCTATAACTCCAGAAAACAAGTAAAGTCACAAAAATAAAACAAAAGAATTTGAAATTCTTTCAACAAATCAGCAGAATAATAAGATATAGATATGTTGAAACATACAAGCAAGCTCATTCGATGAAGTAACGTTTAACTAATACATACCGTATGCCGGCACCCGTGATGATATATTGCTGCAGTGATGACAATTTACTGTTTCCAACAGGTAGGTTATAAATTTGACTGGTTTATCTATATCACGCAACTTAGTACAATTACATTGCAATAAACTTTCTGTCCATTGACTAAAGATAAAATCAGACATTTAAGTTTCGATTTCCAATTTCATAAAGTATTCTGAGCGGATTAAAATTGACAGCCTCGGATTACATTATAATAAAATACATGCTATTAAACTGAGCCTGCAATTTCGTGAAAATAATATCACAATGCACATGCTGTTTACATAAAGTTATTAAATACAAATATAACAACATATTTGTTTACTTGATTTTTTACGAATCAAAATAAAACTAACACAACATGAAATTAACTGCTAATAATAACAGCTCCTTCCATTGGCCAAAATAAAAAGAATTTCATAAGAGACGACGCCGCTCATCGGCGTCGCCAAAAAAGGACATTCTTATGTGTATGAACTTTATGATAATTGGCACTTCAGATAAAGCTAATCAACATTCATAGGAAATTAAATTTCTTCGTCTTAACTGATCTATTTGTAGCCCAATTATGTCGTAGTAAAGTTTACGATGTCTTGTGACTGTGTGTCAATGAAATGCTTTACAATGCACCTACCTCTTGAGTATCTCTCTATAATTAGCAAAAAGTATAACAAATGATAGTTCAACGTCTTATTTGTAGATAGACGTACGCTATGAATAAAGAAATATTTTGTCAGAATGTTAGCAACCTTCAAAGCGTTTCTGTCATGATCGGCAGCCTCAAAAATACATTTCTACCTACGACAGGTGCATTTTCGTTTACACCGGGTTCGTTTGGACGTCTCAAGAATGATCGGTATTCGAGACCAAGAGTGATGATTGCATATATGTATAAAAAGAAATCCTTTCATTTATTTCAAACTTGGGATATTCTGAAAAAAAACAACAACAAACGTTTTTACGGATTTGTAAGCGCTCAAAATATTCCATGAATGGGGAATCGATAATCGATTCTAGTCAATGGCCAGTAAGGCTGTAGGAATGAAATGTCCTTATTTGCGATATATGAATATACCAATTAAATAACCTACTTGTAGTGATAAGTTATTTCGATTCGGGTTCAATTCCCGGACGATACAGGTCACTTTTGTTGTGATTGATCATGAAATCCTTTCTTCGGTTATCCTCACTGTACCCCTGCTCTAGCATGTACAAAATATATACGCGTTCCTTGCGATGCGAAAGAGAAGGCAACTAGTACTTCTTAACTGCATGTCTGCATCTCCAGAAACGATGTGGTCACTGAACTGTGCTACAAACTACAAACACCACTACCATCACTGCAGCAATCTGTGAGCACTGGTGCCGGTATTATTGTGTATAATACAAGTGATGATATCTGAATATAACCATTTCACAGAAATAATTCAACAATGTTTGCTCATGTCAGCAAATTAAATTGATATAAATATAACATGATTTGACGTCACTTATTGCCATCTTTGGGGTTACAATGGCGACGAGGATGACGACGATCGAACAGCTTTTTACTACGTTCCATGTCTTCTTCATTCTGTCGGGGTTTGTCGTTTTTCCTGAAAGCAAGGTTTTTATTTAATTAATTGAAATTCACTGGCTTATTATTGAAAATGAAAAATTGGGCCAACATTAAATACTTCGTATAATGATATTCCAATTAACATAAAATATGTTATTTCTTAAAGAGTACAAAATCAATGCATTCGTCTTCAACGGTAGGGAACTCTGCTTATTTCTGTTATTGCTAAGAAAGTGTAGAGAAATGTTTTTACAAATTTGTACAAAAAGAATTTAAGTCAAGGTCAAATCAAACGTTTTCTATGATCACGTGTGCAAAATTTCTTTTTACAAATTAAGTGATCGTTTTCAAATATTAACATTTTAATGTTTATAGGAGACAAAAAGTACAAGACATCATATGCCGGGCAACAGTTTAAGCACACGCTGTTTAAGAATTTATAAGGAAGAGGAATAGGCAAATAAAGCATCAATAAACAACTTACGAATGGGTGGTGGTTTTTCTTTGTTCTTCTGGCTTATTCATTGGTGAATCGCATTGGTCTTTAAGCAGTCTTTTAAACAAAAATATATTGATGTTTGTACAATTCATATTAAAAAACACTCTAATTATGTAAGAGATCATGTTATTATTTTCATTTATTAAATGTTCTAAATCTTTAACGGTAAATGCTGGTACTGGTATTTACAATATCACACAGATCTTGGACCAGTTTCTGTTTTATTGTATTACAAGTTAAAATAACCTTTGATTAAAAACAATATATTTACGATGTGCAGCATTCATTTGTCGTTTTAAAGTGATCGTTTTCAAATAAACTAACAATTTAAAATGGACGGGTCTACAAAATAAACATATTTTGTATGAACAGTATATGACGAGAAATAGTATTTTTCTACGATAATGTATTATAAGCATGTGTATACATAAACATGTATATCTATGTAAAATCGGATCATGTTTCTCACATGTTCAAAAAACATCAATAGGTCATTCTTTTACATACAATATTAAACACCATTAACATGATATGCTATTACAAACATTCCCTTTCAATTTGCTTTAATGTATTTTGAAAACAAAAGGGCAATGCAACAGCTTAGCACTTGCTGTTTTGTAATTTACAATGAGTATATGTGCATAAAGTACTTGTAGTATCCTTTTTTTTGTTAACCACCTTTAGTTCGTATTGTGCGTATATGTCTCCAAACTTTTGTCTGAAAAGGTATATTTTAGAAAAGTAAAATTCATAATAACAATAAGTAAAGAGACCATGCTATTATCATTAATTTATCTGTTTAATTCCTTGTTAAACATAGCATTTACCCGGATTCATACATATTTCCATGAACAGTTTGAAAATATATTCAAATCATTTTATAAGACTCTCTGAAAGCAAACATCTCTCTTGCTAGAGGTTTTGACCTTAAGACAAACTCCCAGCTATTGGATCTTTCTTTAGAAAAAATGCAAACATGTACACATGGACAAGAGAGCCATCATGATCCCTATATTGCTGAATACATTAATATTCTTAATGACAAGGGAAAAGTGATATTGTTAACTATATACGAAAGCAGATATAACATCTAAATCTGATATCTCAAAGTTAATAATTTTATGTGTATCTGAAAACATTTACTGGTTGCTATTGCTAAGGGAAAACAATAGTTACTAAAGAAGTCATTGGTTGCTGTACAAAATCAGTGGTTTCCTTGGAAGTCACTGAATGGTATGAAATTCAATGGTAGACTCGTTGCTATGGAGAGTTAATGATTGCTATGGATGCCACTGATTCCTATGTAAAAAGTTTGCTATGGAAATTTACAGTTTGTTTTGATAAGCCAATGGCTGCTTCGAAGTCACTTGTTGCTATTAAAAGCAGTTGGTTGCTATGGGAATCATCGGTTGCTATGGAAAGTCAATGGATTTTATGAAACATTAATGGTTGCTATGGAAAGTCATTGGTTGCTATGAGAGTCGTTAATTGCTATCTGCAGTCTTTGTTTGCTATGGAAGTCATCGGTTGCTATGGAAATTAGGTGTTGGTATGGAAGTCATTGGTTGGCTTTGAAAGTCAATGGTTGCTTTGGAAAATCAGAGGTTGCTATGGCAAATAAATGGTTGCTGTATAACGTCATCGGTTGTTATTGGAGTCTATGGTTGCTGTGGAAATTCAGTGAAAAGTCAATGGTTACACATGTTGCTATGGAAGTCAGAAGTTGAAATGGTAAGTTACTGGTTGCTATGGAAAGTCAATGTTTGCTATTGAAATCACTGGTTACAAAATTGGTCACCGTTTGATATGGACAGTCAATGGTTGCCATGAGAAGGCACTAATTGCTATGGAAAATCAATGATTGTTATGAGACGTCAATTGTTGCTATGGCAAGTCAATGGTGCTACAAAGTAAATGGTTGCTATGGAAAGTCAATGGTCGCAATATAAGTCAATAGGTGCTATGTTTAATCAATTGTTGTCATTGAAATATATTTATTTAGATATTAGTTGCTATGGAATGTCATTGGTTGCTAAAGAGCTCTATGGTTGCCTTGGACAGCCAGTGATTGTTATGTAATTCCCTGGTTGCTATTGAAAGCCACTTGTTGCTATAGAAGTCAGTGATTGCTATGGAAAGTTACTGGTTGCTATGGAAAGTCAGTGATTGCTATGACAACTCCCATACGAGGCAAATTTATGTTCCCCCGGGGTTTGGCCCATTTTGGTGTAAGGGCTAAAATTTGAACATTTTTGTTGAGGATCAACAGACTAAGTTCCAATTTGTTGATTATAAGATATGGCCCTTGCAGTTTTCAAAAAGGAGAATTTTAAGGTATTTACTAAATAAGGAGAAGACATGGCCCCATTGGGCGGAGGCAATTGTGACCCAAAGACAATCATTTGAACAAACTTAGAGAAGTCTACTAGATAAAGTTTCATGTCAAAAAACTAAACTTTAGCTATTGCAGTTTTGTAGAAGAAATTCTTTTGAATTCTTTACTATATACATAAACGGAAAATCTATATTGTTGCGGGACAGGGTCAATTACTCAAAGGCAATAATTTGAACAATTTTGTAGAGGTCTACCAGACAATGTTTCATAACAATTATCTCAGGTAAAGACTCTTTAGAATATTAGAATACTTTTTTGTTTTTACTATAAAAATATAAAGATAATCAAAGACAGCTAGGGCGGGGCATATTTTTTATCAGAACCTGATTTGAACAAATTTAGAAGAGGTCTTCTAGATACTGTTTCTTGTTTTGTTTGTTTGGATTTTTAACGGCACGCCAACACATAACTGGCCAGATACTGTTTCAATTTAGGACAAGAGCCACCGCCGGGCGGGGGCAACGCTCGACTTTTTACTTTTTCTAAACGCAAACATAGAAAGGTTTGAACATATCTTAACGTTTCCTTTTTATAAATTTAGTTGGTCTGTCTTGTCACATTAGTTTTGTTTATCTATTTTGTATATATATTTATATGAATAGAAACACGCAATTCTATAAATAGAAACATGCAATTCAATAAATAGAAAGATGTAATTCTATAAATAGAAACACACAATTCTATAAATAGTAACAAGCAATTCTATAAATAGTAACACGCAATTCTATAAAAAGAAACACGCAATTCTATAAATAGAAACGCAATTCTATAAATAGTAACACGCAGTTCTATAAATAGCACAAATCTATAAATAGCAACACACAATTCTGTAAATAGTAACATGCAATTCTATGAATAGAAACACACAATTCTAAAAATAGTAACACGCAATTCTAAAAATAGTTACACGCAATTCTATAAATAGAAACACACAACTCTAAAAAAGGTAACACGCAATTCTATAAATAGTAACACGCAATTCTAAAAATAGCAACACGCAATTCTAAAAATAGAAACACGCAATTCAAAAAATAGTAACAAGCAATTCTAAAAATAGAAACACGCAATTCTATAGATAGAAACATGCAATTCTATAAATAGTAACACGCAATTCTTTAAATAGAAACACGCAATTATAAAAATAGTAACACGCAATTCTAAAAATAGAAACCAGCAATTCTAAAAATAGTAACACGCAATTCTAAAAATAGAAACACGCAATTCTAAAAATAGAAACACGCAATTCTAAAAAAGTAACAAGAAATAAAAAAGTTATGATCCAGGTACAAGTTTGCGAACGGCAACGGCAACGGCATCGGCAACGGCAACGGCAACGCCGCCGCGACTATAACAATACCTCTACTTTTTCTTTTCAAAAAAAAAAAGTCGAGCTAAAAACTAAGCTTAGCTTCTGCAGTTCTAGAGAAGAAATTCATCTACAAAACTTTTCTATATACATATAAGACAAATCTATGTTCCAATTTGACCAAAGGGCTATGACAGACAATGTTTCATTACAGTTATCTTAGCTTAGGCCTAACATATATAGCTTAGTATTATGGAGGGCGATCGTTGCCAAAATTCCAGACATGTAATGTGTTCCTTTTGAAAACTACTTATGAAAATGCGAACGGGTATGTATTTTTAGCATTTTTATTATATTCGTGCACAGCAAATGATATGCCTCTTAATCCCGTCTTTAAATCGTTTTAAATAACAAGTTTACATGTAAATCTTAACAACTGACCTAACATTGAGAACAACAACAAATTTACAAGTTCGTATCTTCCACATAAGCATTTTTGCACACTTGTAGATATCTATATGTACCTGAAAAATACAAATGAAATGGTAAAACTCGAATACAGAAAATAGAATTTAATAAAACGTGTTACCAGTCGTAGAACTACAACAGTACGTTTACACAGTAAACATTTTAAAATGACAAAAGTAGATCACAAAGTTAAACGATTTTAACTCATGCATGACGCCCCGCCTCTCTCTGTCAGTATTTACGATCTTCTATTACGGTAATGTACGGACAGGTATAATACCCGTGGCTCGTCTCCCTATTTCTCATAAAGTGAAGGAAAACACGGCCGTCCATTCTAACTTTTTCAATTTCTATAAAAAGTCAAATATTTTTCGTATCAAATGAAAGATTACTCCTAAGCTTTCTATGAGTGCCTCAGAAATAAAAATGAATTAAACAGATGTATTTTTTTTTGAAATTTTTTTCAAAATTTTCATTTTCCTCTGAAAGATGACACTTTGAATTGGTAAGAAAAACACGGCGCGTTCCCTCCAAACTTTTTTATCTCGTAATCAATTTTGATAATTTGGATTGAAAATAAAAGTGTGCTTCATACGAATTATGATATAGTATAATTATATAATCCTAAAAATTAAAATGAATTAAATCAAAATGAATTAACTTTCGTTTTAAAGTTTATCATGTTACTTTCTGTAAAATAGAGAAAAAGGAATCCCTAAAGAACGCTCAACGACAAATTGAGAATGTTGCAGTTGAGGCCTGTTCATGGACGGTAATGGAAAGTGCAAGTTACCGTCACGCCCCCTAGCACCAGCTTTAAGCAAAATTCAACATTTAACATGAACCTGGTACAAATTTGAATTTTGAAAAAATCCGCAGAAGTGTTAATATGGCGATTATCATGGAACCTTCAATGTGACACGTAAGTGCCATTCCATGAAAAAACGGCACATGGTCCCCAAGTAAAAAAACAAAAACCACACACTCTGAAATTCAGCAAGAGAAACATGTCGCCCCATACTAACTCTTTATTTTATTTCTTGGTCAATTTAATAATTTTAGATTCAAGTAAAAGAATCCTTCATGAACTTTCTAGTGATGCCTAAAAATGAAATTTATTACGTAGACGTATTAAATTT
Source organism: Ruditapes philippinarum (assembly GCF_026571515.1). Classification (NCBI taxonomy): domain Eukaryota; kingdom Metazoa; phylum Mollusca; class Bivalvia; order Venerida; family Veneridae; genus Ruditapes; species Ruditapes philippinarum. Next base: position 171,537 of record NW_026867129.1, on the reverse strand, counting down.
TGTTCAAAACTTATCGTTGTTTATTTTTTCTTCTTAAAATAGAGAAAAAACAGAATCCCTAAAAGAAAGTTCAAACACAAACAATATTGAAAAAATGTTGCGGCTCGGTTTGATTTGAGCCTGTTCATGGACGGTACTGGAAAGTGCAAGCTACCGTCCACGCCCACTTAGCAAGGCTTAAGCAGAATCCACACTCATATATCGGCAAGAAAAAGTCACGTCGCTTCCTTAAGATACTTTATTCAAAAAGAAAATGAACAAGTACATGAAAAATCTGGGAAATAAAGTGATCCCTCGGGGAAGCTGATCACAAATAACAAATACATAAGAATTGCAGACTCGGTTTAATTGAACTGTACATGAGGGATAATGAACAAGTGCAACATCCCTCACGCCCCTAGCACCGGCTTGAGCGGTACTCCAATCTAAACACTTAATACGCTGGCATCGACCAGAAAAAATATAACACTGAAGTGAAGTACGGGGCAACTTTTTAACAGCTGCCACACGGCACTTACACCTGCTTGTTATCAAGTATAAAATTGGAACAAAGTGATCCCTCGAAGCATTAATCAAAACAAAATTACATAAGAATTGCAGACTCGGTTTGTACATGAGGGATAATGAACACGTGCAAAAGTTTTTATTCATACTGAAAATTGCAGCTCCCGAATACCTTATAAAGATAGTACATATGTGCTACGGATAAGAATTTTCTTGATTTCGAAAAAGAAAATCTCGGGTGGCCGCTTTAAAATCCTATTTTTTTGCAAATACTGCATAGTTTTTTGTTGAAAATGAAATTTGTGCCAATATATTTTCAATGATACCAATAAAAATATTGGATGGTTTTTAGATTATCAATAAAATTACTCCTTGAAGTTGGTCATATGTTTCCCCTAAAAATTCCATATCGGCCGAGTTCTCAGAAAACACAATGTAAATAATAAGTTATGCAAAGTTTTCTCATCAAATAAATGGCAAAACAGCAATTTCCAAGTGAATTTGCTATTGACAACAACTTTGTAACAAAATGTAACAAATATACATGTATGTATGAAAAAATAGCCGTAGTTGTCCTTAATTTATTGTAGAAATACGGGAGAGGCGGCCGTTTTAATACTGCGAGAATAGAAGTTCTAATACTCAGAAAGGGGCGGGGCCGTTATGCTGTGCCTTAAATCGTTTAACTTGTGAATCGTGCTTTCATTTTAAACATGTTACCTGTTAACGAAACTGTTGTAGCTTCTACATCTGTAACGACGTTTCTTAAACTGCTATTTTCTGTATTTAAGATTACATTTCCTTTCGTAATTTCAAGAGTCTAAAGTGTTGCAAACATCATATGTATTGCATGCAATGGAAGATACGAACTTGTGAATTTGTTGTCGTTTTAGATGTTAGGTCAGTTGTTACGCTCTGTATGTAAACTTGTTATATAAAGGCGGGAACCTTCAATTAAAAGATTGAATTAAGAGACATATTATGTGCTATGCACGGGTACAATAAAAAATGGTAGGCATACAAGTTCGCATTTTCAAAAATAATTTTAAAAGGAGCACTTTACATGTCTGGAATTTTGGCAACGAACGCCCTCCATATAGTATAACATATGTTTTTGGGTTTTTTGTTCCTTTTTTCGGGGGGGGGGGGTACTATATGCATATCAGGAAATCAATTTGGCGGAGAAAATTTTTACCCAAGTGCTATGGTTTAAAAAAAACTTAGTAGAGGGCAACTGGATATTTTTTCATGTCGAAAAGCTAAACTTTAGCTATTTTAGTTTAGAGAAGATTTTGTTGAAGTTTTAACTATATAAATATAAGAAAAACTTATGTTCCCTTGGGCCGGGGCCATTTTTAATCCAAGGGATATAATTTGAACAATTTTTGAAAAGGTCCACCAGAAAATTTTTCATACCAACTATCTCTGCTAAAGTCTCTTAAGTATAACAGAAGTTTTTTTTTCTTTTTGTTTTACTTGTTTGTTTGTTTGTTCATTTTACGCCTTTTCCCAACAGTATTTCAGACATATAGGCGGGTAGTTTCCTAACCATCATTCCTGGTGAGTTACACCAGTACTAGACAACCTTCTTTCGTGCTAAACTACCAAAGCATCTCCCGGAGATCGAACCCACGCAAGAGAGGTAACTGGATTAGAAGTCAACTATATACATAGAAGGAACATCAATGACGCCCTGGGGACCAATTTTGACCCAAGGGCTATAATTTTAACAAACTTGGTAGAGGTCTATTAGATATTGTTTCATGTTGTAGTTTTAGAGAATTTATTTCATTTTACATATAAGGAAAATCTATGTTCAACCGGGGCGGCACCCATTTTGACCCCAGGGCTATAATTTGAACTATCTTGGTATAGATAATACTAGATAATGCATATGCTAAATGTCTAAGCCATGGGCTAGAAGAAGATTTTTTTCCTAATAATTTTTTCGTTGCCATGGTTACCAGATTTCTTCATGGGATCGAAATATTTGGAAGCTTTTCTCTCAATGAACAATCTTTAGAAGTTATGTTGAAATCAGAAATGATGTTTTTAAGGAGAAGTCTTTTTAGGTTACTATATATGATCTATATAACAAACAAACACACATACATACACAGATGAACCACTATATGCCACCTCATCGCAGATGCTACAGTGGCATATAAACGCATCTTCATCATATTGAAAGATTGTGTCAGAGTCTGACATTTTAAGGCCTACTTTAACGCATAATTGTTTTTCTTTTTTTTTTCTCAAAAGCTTGTTATATTTGTTGTCCTGCTACAGTTTCCAAGAAGTTACTCATTGGTCAACTACCTGAGCCATGTTTTGCTTCTGTTGCCTTTTGGTAATGAATATAGCCAAAGTTGTTTAGTATTTTGTATGGAAATTAAAATACTACTTTTTACATTTTGATCATTTTACACAAATTATGTCACCTTCAGTACTACTTTACTCGGGTGATAAACATCTAATATGCTCTAAAACGATTATAAATCTCATGTTTGCCCTTTGAAAAGGAAGGGGGCCTTTAATTCAAATGCAAATAAAATATCCTACTCAAGTTTATCATGTCATTTACAAGTAAATTTTAATATGTTATTTAGCATCAAAGCTCTAAATTGGTGCCAAAATTAACATCACTTAGACCGATAACAATTATTTCGCCTTCGGTCCATTAAATGTTTCCGGACTGCCTGATCGGTCACTATAATGTTGTGAGATCCTTAATGATATGTACTGTTTCTTGATTATTGCTTAACCAATTTAAATCAATTAATTTTGAATAGCTTGAATGGTATTTCCTAGTTCATCATAATCAAGAAAACTAAATTCTAAGCTTATAAACTCACCGTTTTTTTTCCTCTTCTTTTTTTATTCGTTGTTTCTGACATTTCCGCACACAAATAAACAGAAGAATTGCTATAACTGAATAAAAACCAACAACAGCAGCAAGTCCAAAAGCCATTGCAATGTTGATCCGTTCATTATCTGCACATGGAACATTCATTTTCTTTATTAAAGGTTTATAACATTGGAAGACAATATCAGTGCTTAGATTTCATTAAAGATCATGTAACACAATTGTTTCATGGTTTTATTTCATAAATATGATGCTCAGATTAAGATTTGTCAATATTGTAAGTTCCAATAAACATTTTTTATAAAAATATTACCCAATTTAGCATTTCATGTAAATAAAGGGAGATAATTAGAAATTAATTTTCTTTTAGTTCTAAGTCAAATTTTCCAATAAGAAATGAATGCATGTAATTTATTGATTAAATATAATGTGCACACATATTTGCAGTACACATTTTACATATTTATCGATGTTTGAAAATTGTTTTATTTGCATAATTATATACATATATAATTGTTTGCAAGTGTGGTATACACACAGTAACAATATCAATCACAAAACATACAGGATCTTTAAGACAAGACAAGATTATTACAGAATGCATAAGGTTAAAAGGAGCATGAGGGCAGACATAATTTAGCAATTTTGGCTTCAGAGTTGACACACACCAACGCGGCTCCATTTAGCTCAGGAATGACTACATATCAGATAAAACAACATTCCTTCAGTATAGCAAACACAATTTGTCCTCAGTGACTTGTTAAGTCATAGCCCTTCAAATCATTTAAGTCATACGAAAAGCGCATATAACGAGACATGCACTAAAAAGTTAAGAAAACAAGCAATTATCATAGTATTGCAAGCAATCCATAAGTCCCCTACCGGTTAGAACCCCAGCAACATTCTGAAGGGCCATTGGTAATTCACTTATGTTTCTATTTTAAGTAAATTTGTTGAAAAAGTTCTTTAAAAGTGATCACGGGAAACAGTTTTTATGTACAGACAGACGGACTGAAGGACAATCTACATTTATTTTTTAAACATCCCTGTTATCAAAATATAACATTTTAAAAAGCGAAATTTTTAAAAAGGAGATAACTCTTGAAATAAAGATGCAAGATGTCATACATGATGTGAGTGTAACAAAGAACAATTAGTAATGAAGGTATGAATAATGAATGTTTATTTTGAATTTGAAGTAAATGAAAGTTAAAAGAACGAATAAGAAAAATTAAAAGTTTAAGGAGGAGATAATTCTGGAAATATGGATACTAGATTAATAAACCTTGTCATATTATTATGATGTGGGAGTTTGAAGAAAATCCTATCATGATTGAAGAAGTTGGAGTAAAAATTACCAATTTTCGAAAAAAAGCTCAGTTCAAAAGGGGCATAATTCTGGAAATAGTCTTGCTAGAGTATTGAACTTTCTCACAAATGTTGAGTGATAATAAGAAACATATATATGAAGTTTGAAGTAGATACATTCAGAAAAAAAAAAGTTATTAAAAAAACAATAATTTTTCTCATGAAAATTTTAAGTTCAAGGGAGGTAATTCTGACAAATTTTGTGCTAGAGTTGTAAACTTTGTCACATATGATGTGGTTGATGCTTATCGACTTATATTCAAAGTTTGAAGAAAATACCTTAAGAAATAAAGAACTTATAGTAAAAAAACTTAAAAACTAGAATCAGAAATCTTGAAATTAAGTCTATTTGTTGCCATAGCAACCAGAATTTTCATAATAGGAAGATAAGAAAAGGATGTGCATAATTTCCAGACTGCCATCTACCCAAATGTCAAGTTTCATAAAAAATATTTTCAGTACTTTTTGCGTTATCACTGGATCCAGGTTATGTGTAAAATTTGCCATATTTTCAGTCTATTTGTTGCCATAGCAACCAGAATATTCAACATAGGAAGAAAAGAAAAAGACGTGCATAATCTCCATACTGCCATCTATCCATATATCAAGTTTCATTAAAATATTTTCACTACTTTTTGCGTCATCGTGGGATCCAGTTTTGTGGACTGACGGACGGACAGACGAACGTTCTAACAGGAGAGTAATTATGTGGCTACTCTATTGTTCTCTCTATTGTTCTTTTTAGCCACACAAAAGAAAATAGCCACATAAAAGCATTACGGAATGAATGACATCAAAGAGAAAGAACAGTTACCTATTGTCCCTCTAGCCACATAATTACTCTCCTGTGAGTGCGGACGGACGGACAGGCGGACGGACGGAGGGTAAACCTAAAGTCCCCTCCGGTAAACCGGTAGGGGACTAATAAGCACATTTGATATACATTTTGATAGACATTTCTAAACCAAAATGTTTTCGGAAACCTCAATTAAATATCGGTTCCGAAATCCTTAAATACATAATAGTTCCCTATTGCTCTGATTTTAAAAGTATTTGATAAAATAAACACAGATTCAATTTCAATGTTTATATAGAAAAACGATTATTATGATCTCTCACATGAAAATACAGTAATAAGTGAATTTAGCATATTATTCAGTAAATGAGCAGCCTTTGAGTAACAAAATCATGAGTATAAATAAAATAAATTTTACCATGTTCTCTAATAATGTACTTGTAAGCCGTATGGTATGACTCTTTGTTTTCATTCCCATATACCGCTAAAACTTTCAGATAATATTTCCCATCGTCACTAGATTTGGCAGAAATCATCTCTGTATACTGTACTTGCTGATCAAAGCCGCAAGCAGAATCATTCGAACAACCTCTTGTACTTCTTGTATAATTATCATGAATTGTTGGAATTATTTCCTCCTCAATGCCACTACTTACCTAATAAATGTAATAAATAACCTTTACATTTTGGATTTAACAAACTCTAGTGGAGGAGCTATACTTCTATAAAGACTGACAGACATCATGATCATATGTAGTAAAAATATCATTTTTCTGTCATTCTTACTTTTTTCATTCATGGTCGTATATAAATCGGTGTGAGGAGATGAATTAGTCGTCTTAAAGTCCATTTCGGTGGGGAAAAAGGCGAGTTTTTAGCATAAAATCATTCTATAAATGTGTTTTTAACTCACTCTTACTATTTTACTTTTTATAATCTTAAGTCTAAAAAGGTTTGTTTAACAGGCATTAAGAACAGAGCTCTTCGCTAAAGCAGGACAATTTGCATCCAGTGAAGGCTCAAGACATAAGCTTACCTATAAACAGTATCCTGAAGGTTAAAAACGTCCAGCAATTCGAGCAAGATCAGTGTAGTATAAAGTACAACTACTGTACTGTCAATGGAATGCCTTTTATACTTTTCATTAGATACACAGCGGACCTGAGATGTCAACCACTGGACAGACGAATATTCTAATGACAATATTAAAATTGATAAGATTATTCTTTGATCTTCCTATGATATTTATTAACCCAACAGGAAATTGTATAACAACATATAGCTTCTCACCCCAACCCTAATCTCTTAAAATATAAACTCTTACAAACGTAATAACATTTGAGTTCTGTGGCAATATATAGGGATTACTTCTCCGTCGTCTGTCTTTCTGCATGTCTGTCTGTCCGCAAGTGTCTTTCAGTCACAAAACTTGTCCGGCTACTCCTTAGAACTACTAATCCAATTTCATCCAAACTTTACAGAAATGATCATGTCAAGAAAATCTTTAAATTTTTATTTGTTTACTAAAGCTCTAATAGTACAAGCCAGAACATCAAGTTTTATCAATTAGGTACCAGACAAATTCTAGGGGAATTTAGGGTGAACTAGAGGTTACTTTTCTATGATCAGATCAAATCAAAGGAATTATAAGGGATCTCGTTATCACCCGTCTAGCCTAATGATCTGTTATATAAACAGAGTGTGGGAATCATGTTTATTTTATGTTTATTTTAGTGAGAGAGAAATATTAATAATGTATATGCAAGATAAAAGGGTGCATTTGCCAGAAAGCGGTTAGACTGAGAGGTTGAATCGATAATGTGTGTTTAAAAGAAAAGTGGTCAAATCTTTGACATAATTAAAAAGTCACATCGATGACAATTTAGCTGTAGCAAGTTTAAAGTCACATCGTTGACATTATCATTTACATTAAGTGGTCACATTGATGACAAATAAGTTATAAAAGGGAAGTGTTGGAATAAGTAAAGCTGACGGTATGTTAGACTTATTATTTTTTCAACTGTTTAAGACTCATTTAGAATTAATTGTTCTTTACATGATATTAAGCATATGATAAGTCTGTTGCACAGTCTAAGGAATGTTAATTATTGAGTTAACTTTTCCAATTAATAATGTGCTGATTGTCAATAATTATTTAGATACATATAAGATAATAATGTGAAGAGTATTATTGTTGGTTAATCATTACAAATGCATTTTAAATTAGGTTTTTTTTAATGAGAGTTTATCAACTTAATGTTAATCTATATACATACGTAAGACACTTAGGGATATTTTTTAATGCTTTTGTAGGGTTCCAGACGGTTGAGTCAGGTTGAGTTCAGGTTGAGTTCAGGTGCTCTGTCTTTGCCCTGTCCTGTTTTTGTTTGGGGTCCCCCTGGGCTCCTTGCCATTGGTTCTTGTTGCTGGGTCATGTGGGGGTTGCGTTCATTGAACGCCGCCTTTCCTTGTTGATCTTGTTTATCATATTAGATGCAGATTTGTGTTCACGTTAATATTTGAGAAGATTTATTGAATGAAGTCTTTCATTTTATAAGAAGATTCCTTTGGGAAGTTGATAGTTTACATACGAAGATTCTCTTTGACGATAGTTGTTATTTTAGTTTATAAATTGGAACATAGTTCATATTTTAAAGAGATAAATTTATAAAGTTGGAAAGCGTATACAATTCAAAAACTGGATAAAAGGAACAGTGAAGACAAAAGATAGATAAATACAGAATCCCTAAAGAAAGCCCAACACGGCAAAATTGAAAATGTTGCAGGCTCGGTTTGATTGAGCCTACATTAACAAGAAAACATGGACAATAACCTCAGATAGTTAAATTAACGGATAACATAAACAGTGTTGTTTTTATTATATAATTATAATTATTATTTCTTCGGTTAAATATATTTAAACGGGGACCGTTCGCTATAGAGACATCGATGGGACACCGTTGATAATTTGAGATCTGAGAAAAACATTTCAATCATGTCCGGGAAGGAGTTGACGTCACGCTCCCTCTATGGTCCATTAAGTATTCGGACGGTTTCCGAAGGGTACTAGGCCAGTCATCCGGTAAAAACACTTGGCATCTTCTTTCTGGACACCATTCGATATTCTAATCGGCAGACTACCGTACGATAAATGTCCAATTGCCTTCCGTTATCTGGCCTGCTAGCAACAATCGTACGGTGACGGTAAAGTATACGTGCGATATCCGGTCGGCTGTCGGACGGTATTTGTTTGGCATGCTGTTCCATTTTCCGGACGTTATTCACACCCCGTCTTTTGTTGGCATTTTTCCTTGCCTTCTTCCCCATTGATTTCTCCCCCACCCTTTCTTTGTTTTCTGTTTTGGAAGGTATATTACACTCTGAAATCAAAGTTTTCCGTAAAAGATTGTAATTGAAACTTGAGGAAACATCTGCCGTGTGTGAAAAGAGATAATTTGTGTGTGTAAATGAGTTTCTTAATACTCGTCATCGGTTGACCGCAAAGGCGAGTCCTTCAGAAGAGTTTTAGTTGTTTTAGATTTCAGAAGACAGCGCAAGATACAGATAGCAAGATGCAAAAATTTCAGAAAGGTATGAGAAACAAGACCAATAAGGAAGGCGGCGTTCAATGTACGCAACCCCGACACTATTCAGCAACACAGGATGACCACCGTCAAGGAGCAAAGCAGGTTACCAAACAATCTTCTCCTTCTTTTTACCTATCCAAGTGTTTAAGCACTCATACACGGGACATCGCTTGAAAGTCTCTTCCGAAAGATTCCTAGTAATTTTAGTTGGTGATCCCGGGAATCGAACACACAATGTCCAGATTACAAGTCTAGCGATTTGACAGATTCAGCTTTGCAAGCTGGCTAATGAGAGAATGATGGTGGTACTTATGACTTACCCTGAGGACTATGGCAGTAAGCCAACTTGAATATACATACCAGAGAACAGTTCATCCACTGCATCGTTTTTGGACAGTCTGTCAAGCAGTTAAACATTAATTATCTCTCACTTTCGCAAAGTACTGCTTACTTCTGTACAACGAAAATGACCTTCAACGTCGAGAATTGAACACGGGTCGCCTTATTCACAGTCCAAGGCTTTATCTGCCGTAAGGTCTGTTTAATATCCCCAATGCTACCCTTAGGAACCATACGTACAACGTACTGCGTCCATTCGTGTCCCGGTCAGTAACCTGCCGAAACGCCTTCGGTGACCTCTCAGAAACTGGAGGAATATTTGGCGCCCAGGAGGTATATAACCGATAACAAAAGGTGTCCGCCCGGATATCGAAAGTTATTTTACCGTGTCTGCAACAGTGAGCTAACGATGTACCAGATGCCGGAAGAAAATAACTGCACTTAAATTCTCCGATTACCCGTACGGTGCCCCACCGGTCACTTGACACCGGAGGGTCACTGGCGGGAGACCTTTAAAAAAATTGGCGATTTCAGCCCGTTCAGACATCGGTACCCAATCGTCAACCTAACCGGAGGGTAATGTGACGCAGGCTTTAGTCACAAATAAACTGCCGCCGGGCGACGTCTTTTTTTTGTTATTATCGTAATATCAGCCGATGTCCGTCAGGCCACAGTGAGCCATGGGGCGGGCGCAGTGAGCCATGGGGCGGGCGCTTCCGTGTTTTAAGTACAACTTCAAAGCCAACGGCGGCCGGACGATAATTTTTGGGGTCAGTGAGTTGTAAAAGTCATCTGGCAGCCCGGGCGATGTATTTTGGATCGGACGATTGTATACGAAACAAAAACACTGTCCGATTTAAAAGGTACTTGGACGAACAGGACATAGACACCAGTTGACGAACGAGTATCGACAGTATGCGGACGATTCATGCACAGACACCGGGCGGTCATCGTTTTTTGTACGGAGATCGCGCGGCTTAAATTTGTTTTAATTACGGCTTGTGATTTTTTTAGTTGCCTAAAATGTATCTGTTAAGTATTTTGGATTTAACATGAACTTTATGGTTGAGCAAGAATGTGTACGCGGATAAGTATTAAGGACTGACTGAATTTTAAAAGAATATCATAAAGTGCCAAGTCTTTACCTACTTGGTTGTGTCGGGGGGCGGCGTCCTGTGAACGTTGCCTTTGCCTTGTTGATCTTTATTCTTGTTATTTTACCGCCCGGCACCATGCGGCGTCCGTTCGATCCATATATAAATCGCACAGACGCCGTCTGGAAATCGGGCGGCGACCGCCCGGTCTTTAAATGTTGTATGTAACATCAATTTGGCAAATAAAACGCCCGGTGACAGTTTCATTCAGGTCCACGCAAGGTATCAGATTTAAAATCGCCCGTCGATCGCGAAATCCCCAAAACCGCCGATTTTGTAAAATCGTTAAATCGGGCGGCGGTCGTTTTATTTGTGACCTAGGCATAACATCATGGGGTATATCATCCTTAAAAGCCGGATAAGTATTCGTCTGTACTTCTCCGTACAGGTCCAGATCTGACGAATGGTCCTACAGGTGATCTGTATAGATTTAAGAAGATAATCCGTGGCAATAATGTGTGGCGTCGAAAGAATGTTCATTTTCAATTTTGCCGTGTTGGGCTTTCTTTAGGGATTCTTTATTTATCTATTTTAAGATCACATCAGTGTTATTTGTGCCGTGTGGCGGCTGTAAAAAGTCGCCCCGTACATTTAATCAATGATGTTATATTTTCGATCCTTGAAGATCGTTCAGCACGACATTATTGTTGTGCTTGTGGTATTTTTAGTTTCAACTTTTTGGCATTTTCTAGTTGGGTGGTTCCAATATTCCTACATGAATAATGTTGAATCACCCTTAGGATATGTTGCCTGCTTTTTAAATTTGTCTTTTGACGTCTTATCTGTGATACGCAGGCTTCATAACCTCTGATCCCCTTTCAAAATTCTATTTTATTTAGTTCCGCCCATTGTTTTCTCGTTTAGGGCACACGCTTTTTATTACTTGGGGACCATACGCCGCTTTTCATGGAATGGCACGGAAGTGTCACATTGAAGGTTCCATGATAACCGCCGTATGAACACATCTGCGGATGTTTCTAAATTCAAAATTATACCATTTCATGTTTAAATGTTGAATTCTGCTTAAGCCGGTGCTAGGGGGCGTGGACGGTAACTTGCACTTTCCAGTACCGTCCATGAACAGGCTCAATCAAACCGAGCCTGCAACATTTTCAATTTTGCCGTGTTGGGCTTTCTTTAGGGATTCTTTATTTATCTATTTTATTAATTCTTCGTCGATGAAAGTGAGACAAACACTTACGTTCTTATGGTGGGAGAATGATAATACTGACGCAAAGCCATCAGTATACATGTATATAGAACGAACGTACACCTTTTTGGTGCGGCATCGTCACATATATGTGAAAACTATGGCCTTACATACCTAGATAAGTCCAAAGAGAAAACATACATGAAGTATCATATTTTGTACAGAAAAATTTATATGTAGATGATGGTTTGACCACTGTAGAAATGGAAAATGAAGCTAAATAACTTATACACGATGTACAACTGCTTTGTGCAAATGTAGGTCCTTGTCTGTATAAATCCATATCAAATAGAAAAGGCATCATTGACTCAATTCCAGTTTCTGAACGAGCCACAGAGATGAAAAGGTTAGATTTGGCATAAGAGGTTCGAGTTAAACGTGCCCTAATATAGACGACATTCAGACTACTGTTAAAAAACACTACATTCTAGACACCAACTGCTGTCAGTTGTGGCTTCGATATTTGATCCACTTGGGTTTCCTTCGCCATTTGTATTGACAGGGAAGCGTATACTAGGACGACATACCCTTAAACTACAGGAATAGAGATAAATAAAGAATCCCTAAAGAACGCACAAAACGACAAAAATTTAAAATGATGCAGGCTTGGTTTGATTGAGCCTGTTCATGAACGGTAATGGAAAGTGCAAGTAACCGTTCACGCCCCCTAGCATCGGCTAGGAAGTCTGAGCTAGGAAGCCTGAGTTGGACTTATGGATGGGGAATTAAACAAATTTAAATAGTGTCAATATTCCACGGTTTATCCCTCCACATTTTCTGTAAGCCATGTCAGTATTGAGTTACACCTCCTTCCAGATGTAAGCTGGGTATGGCCAATGTGCCTATATTGGATTTGTAGATGAAATATTAGTTCACTGTGCATTTCTGATGGGAAAGGCAAGGGTTGCACCTTTAAAGGTCGTCACCATTTTTCGTCTTAAATTATTAGCGGCTGTACTTTCTGTCTTGAAAGAAGAATTAGATGTTCCTTTGTCGGAGAGTTCGTTTTGTTTTTTCTTTTTGGTCCAACCCATGGGTGGTCATTGGCTACATTAGTAACAAATCAAAGAGGGTCCATATCTTTGTCGCCAGTCGTCGAAGCAACTGACGTTTCCCACTGGTTCTATTTTGAATCTGGTTGCAGTTCAGCAGATGATGCATCTTGTGGCTTGAAAACACTGCAACTCATCTGCTCCTCTTGATTAAAGGGTCCAACGTTCGTTTGATAAATCAAAAAATATGATAAATAAGATCAACAAGGAAAGGCGGCGTTCAATGAACGCAACCCCCATATGACCCAGCAACAAGAACCAATGGCAAGGAGCCCAGGCGGACCCCAAACAAAAACAGGACAGGGCAAAGATAGAGCACGGACAGGTTAATCATTAAATGATAAATAATTTGTAACTGATTAGGAATTCAAAGAAAATAATAATAGGCCCACAAAGGGGAAGGGGACAGGAGACCGGGGGAAGGGTGGGGTTAATCAAAGAAATAAAAACTAGAGGCAATGGGGGAAGATACTTACCGTAGACGAGAAAACAACAAGGGACACAAGCAAAAGTGTCACCAAAAGGTGAAACTGAGCTACAACTGGCAAGTTTTGTACTTAAAGCTGCCCGATCCCTACACACACAAGGAAATCCTCTTTTCTTCTTTTTTGGGGGGAACTGGCAAACTGTTGTCTCTGTCACAGCTAGAATCATAAGATTAGCAAATAATGTTTTGGGTGTTCATTGTCCATCAATGGAAGAGAGAAGAGGTTCGGAACTTGCGCTACTGAGACTCCTGCAACGAAAGGCGTTTAACAATGACTTTAACATTATGTGCTTATCAGATACTTCGCGACAAACAAACAGGCTTTATACCTTTGGGCACATTCTTGTCGGTGGCTTACTCTGGGTTGGTGGGAGATTGAAAGAAGAAGATCTAGGGGATTTTGTCAAACATTTCGTGATACTTCCAAAGGGTGAACACATCACAAGTCTTTTTATCTTATACGATCACCAGACGGTACAACATTTAGGAAGAGGCTTAATGTATCATCAACTTCGGGCTGACGGTTAACATTTGGGGAACAAGATGGTATTGAACTTTATCCGTCAGTATGTCATTTGCCGCAAACTAAGACGGCCAGCACAAACGAAACGAATGGCTGTCGTTCCGAAAGATCGAGTACAACCGTCTCCCTTTTTACCTGTAGTGAGATAAACTAGTTCTTGTTGAACAAACAGTTGGACTTTGTGTTATTTGCCCCAAACGCAAAAAAAATCTGGAAACAAAGTCATACTTGTGGTGTATGGTATATGGTAAAACGTACTGCAAGAAATATCTTGATCGCTATTTTGATCACACATCCTGCGTCGTATAAACGTTGGGTAACTTTAACCACTGGGTTTAATCTGTAGTTAGGTTTAATTTTAGGTTAAACTTTGGTTAACCGATTGCATGAAATTTAGGTTAAATTTAACCCGCGTTAATTACTGGTTAAATTAGCCCACGTATAGGAGGTGGGTTAAATTTTTACCAAATATTAACCAGAAATAAAATGGCTGCCGTTTGTACGCTTCGTCTCAAATTTTGTTCATATTTGCTTCGAAATAGATTATTATCGGTTGTATATGAAGGCAACGATATTTCTCAAAGCTAGTAGTGACGGAAAACGGAAACAGTTTTACAAATCAGCTGTCAGTGTCGATAATTCGAAGAAATCATGATACAAAATGACATTTAAACCTATTAAATGATGAGCGTGCTTACGTTACAACATCATAAACTTGGCATAATCTTGTAGGACAATTTATAAGTTTAATTACGAAGTCATTCTGGACCAGTACGCAGCGGGAGATCCCTGGAAAGACAAACATGGGGCTGTATACTTTGTGACACAGGGAAATCTGTCATTTTTATTAAATCTATATATATATATAATATAAACAAGAGATACAAGTCGTGGCCTCTCACTACCAGCACGGGTTCGTAAAATGCATTCACACGTGTAAACTGTATAAAATATCCTCTATTCCATCAAAGTTATTGTAGAAGTTAATATATGAACGAGTCATTACCCAAGTTCTACTACAAACACTTCATTAAAACCTGTAACATTGCAGGAAATAGCTAATATTTCAATATTTACATTTGCTGTCATGTTGTCGTCCATTTTGCAGGTGTGTTTATGTTCCGAGTATTTTCATTGGCTGATGAAAAAACCGCTATTTTTCGCGGCTATATGTCGTTATTATCCGGATTATTATTATTCATTAGCCAATGAAATTGACAGTTACTAACAGAAGTTGGATTTACGCATCGAACATACGGGCAACATCAAAATGGAAGCCGAGGATTATAATTATCAAAACAAACAATAATTGTTACAATAATTTGTACCAGAAGATAATGATTGCATCATTCTTGGAGGTACATGATTGATTTTTACCGATTACATGATTAAACTTTCTTATATGAGCATACGTTTGCATTAGATGTCGTTTTACACGTGTAATTTTACAAATCCAAATTGTACGAACGTGTGTAAAAATGAAACGTGAAAGGTTATTTTTAATAATATCTTGTCCATGTAACAAAGTGTGTCATTTTTTTGAAATTATCGATTCTTTTATCAATGTCCAACAATCAAAAGAAAAAAATACTGTTGTATACTGCGTTATATTTACTTTTTCATGAATTGAGCAATTTTGAGTTGTATCCCTTGTTATATTATATATATAGTGGGAAAGAAAAAAAATGACAGAATCCCCTGTGCTTTGTGATTGATCTGTAAATTTTATTTCGATCAACACATAATTATGTGCGTTTTCGTGTAATTGTCAAAACCAACATGATTTATTAAAGATTTACAGATTGACAGGATATATCACCTTAGAGAAGTCTTGCTGAACTTATCATTATGAAGAAGGTACGATAGCATTTAACTGTTTGTGTCAGTTAAACAGTTTGCATGACTTTTTTGTGTTCTGTTGTGTTTTGTGTATAAAAGCATTACCTATCTTATATAAAAGTTGGCAAAACAAAGAAAGGAAGTCATATAGAAAATAAAAAAGGGCCGAAACGTCTTGCGAAAAAGGGCCGAAACGTCTAAGGGCCGGTTGTTTTGATATGTCTTATTGACTGTGTATAATCATATAAGTGTTATTTTGATTGAAGTTTGCTCCTGAATATATCATTTTCAGATGTTTTATATTTAGGAAGTAATATCATGTAAGAATTACAAAATCGTTAAATGTGTCAAAACTGTGACTTATTATTGATTATTGTGTTTTTAGTCAACTTATGATTTTTGTATTGTTGTAGTTCTTATGGTTTTATGGTTTATAGTGCAATACATCATAACAAAATTTGTCACGAACTGTCCTCTAGTTGTCCTTGTCCTACAAGCATCGCCTATATGACTGAAATACTGTTGGGAAAAGGCGTAAAATGAAACACACAAACAAACAAACCTACAAAAATTTAATAGGTCGAATCTGATGGACCAGATGCATCATTTAATACGTCTCTTTTACCAGTCGTTTTTAAAGTAATGACATTTGAATCAAGAAATATGTCATCAAGAACAAAACGCAGTAATAATTGTTCATGCACCCAAGTTGTTAAACAATGCATTGTTATTTGTGCGCGCTTCGGTTCCTTACGGTACGTTAACAGTAGTTGAGCAAATTAAAGTACAGGAAGGAAGTTTATGTCCATTATTACTAAAATTTATATATAAGAACTTACTGACATCTTTATCCATTTAAAAGAAACTTCAGTGTCTTGAGATATACAGCCCGATATCGCCCTTACAGTCCCACTAATTGTATCTTCAAAAAGAAGAGGCTCATAGTCTGTAAATACATTAATTAATTGTTTAATTCTGGACAAAATACGATAATAATGTAAGAACAGAATTGTTCGATCATGTGGTGTTATATTCTTAGTGCTAAAAGTATGCTTAGCCTGTCCCTATATCTGAGAGAAAGAACGACAGGTGGATAATTCCATAGGACACGTTGTTATATATGCTAAAAAGACACAAATATCGAAATAATGTTCAAAAGAGATAGTTTATTTCATCTGTGTATTGTACAATTCAGAATGATTATACGAAAACTTGATATAAATTAAATCAATTTATAATGCTAACCTGTAACTTTTATAACTTCATAATCGCTGTCAGAACCATCTGAACAAATCAACTTTCTCCCATTATCTTCCTTGGTTATCTCTATAATTGTCAAATTTAAGATGCCCTGAATATCGTATGTAAACGTGTACTGTCCGTTATATTCAGGGGTTAAAACGCAATTATTTTGCGTACATTTTGCAATTGGTATTATATCGGTTGCTTTCATCCACACAATGGCAAATGTGTTTTTCTTAAACTTACAAGTGAGTGTAACATTTCTACCACATTCATATGGCGTCTCACCAGTCTGATTACCGGGTTTCTGTATAGAAATATTCCCGCCTGAAATTACATGAAAACAAATTCAAAACAACTTAAACGTTTTGAGAGTGTATCAATATTAGTTAAGAATAACTAAGTATGAGGTTTGTGCACAAGAAATGAAATAAGGAAACTTTACGGAAAATGTCTTTTGTGCAATTTTCAATGTCTTAAACGATGGGTATAATATTATGCTGTTTGAACTATACTACAGTCATATCTTTGGATCAATTAAGTACAGGTGTATGTGTTGTAAGTAAAACTGCCATACACCCAACTTTAACGTGTTCAGATCGAATATGACCATCAGAGGTAATATTTGTTATATCATCCTTGGGTCCTTAAATTTAAACAAATCTTGGTATTCAGTATAGTACAAATTAATTTCACTGGAATAATTCTAGCTGAAGTAACCATTAAGAGTCTATTTGTACCAATTTTGTGACAAGTTGCACGTGTTTCTTTTGATTATGTGTTTTATATGATTAAAGTTTTAAGGTATATCGGTAGATAATAAAATAGAAAAGGTGAAGATGGCATTATAATAAACAAGTTCTCAGGTTAACAATATCCATTTATGCCGTAACAGGATGTGCTGTTTATGTAATATGCTTTAAGCGTGTTTTAACAAATACAAAAGAAAAGAAAATATGAGACAAAACTATGTTATCTTATATCGTATCAAAACAAATATTTACATGTATCTTTAACGCTGGTGAAAAGATGACAAAACAAAAAGCGTGTGACCTGTGTTATGTTTGTGTCAATCATCGTTTTGTTTATACGAATCTTTTTCAGTTCGACTGTGTTGGAACCTAAAAGCTTTTTGAAAACTCATGGAACCGATCAGTACAAAGCAATGAGTTTCATTTTTTCTTATGTAAACAACGGCTTGCCCCTGACGGGGTTGAAGAGAGAGAAATATATATTCCCACAAGAAGAACGCGAAAAAAGGTCAAGACAGAAAATGTTGCAAGGTCAGTTTGATTCATGGACGGCACTGTCAAGTGCAATCTACCGTCCACGTCCACAAGCAACGGCTTAAGCAGTATTCAACATTATATATGAAAACACAACGCTTTGATTACCCTATTGTGAATAATAATGCACCATGAAACTGTGAATGATAATGCATCATGAAACTGTAAGTCTGTTTGTACCCATAGATTAGATGAGAAAACCCACATTTGTCGAATTCCAGATAACATCTCTTTTAGTAAAAAAAGCAAAAGCCTTACCTGAAGTAAAATGAATTAATGCACATAACGTTAATCTTGTAGTTATCGTTAATTTCTGCCAAATCATTTTGTCCCACTTATGCTAAATGCATCCAGAAATAAATTATAATTTCCTTTACAACGAAAATGTAAATATTACTACGAATTGAAGTTTTCCTTATTCATATTTTAAGATATCCATTTCGAAAAAAACCATCTATTTAGGTTGCCATAGTTAAAGTTAGATAATACACGCGACTTAAGTAAGCTTGAACGATATCTTATTAACAGATGACCTTGTAAACTAGTTATAAATCATATCGCTTCATCTTCGTCGAAAAAAGGTATCACTTCAATATGCAACTAGAATTTCATCTAATACCAAAAATCCAGCTAAAAATATTATTTTCTAACCAAGTTATACTTAAACATTTGTTAACAAACCAAAGGAAATTAAACCATTAGGCCTTCGTTTAAAAGATGATTTAGATAAACTTAAAATTAATCCGGACAGTATCCTTCAATATGACGATGAGGATATTCCACCTTGGACTTATAATTCCTCGAAAATAAATATTAACCTTTCAAATATAAAAAAGTCATCAAATTCACCTGAACATTTTAAAAAGAAGTATCTAGCAATTAAGGAAGAACATGAAGATTTTATACATATTTATACGGACGGCAAAGTAGGTGCGGCTGTGTTTGAAAATAATTTTACATCTAGTATGAGGTTACCAGATAATGCATCAATTTTTACTGCTGAAGCAAAAGCTATAGATTTAGCATTGTCATACATAGTACAGCATACCCATGATAAATTTGTAATATTTTCTGACTCGCTTTCTGTTTTAATATCCATTGAAAATAAAAATATGACAATATCATGATAAGGAATCTTCTTTTTACGATTTCATGATATATTTAAAACAAAATCTGTTAAATTATATTGAATTCCAAGTCATGTAGGTATACGAGGAAATGAAAAAGTAGATGCTTTAGCTAAACAATCATTAAATTTTCAAAAAAAACTGACTTATTGTTACCTGCTTGTGATTTTTGACCGGCTATAAATAAACTCGTATCATCTGAATGGAAAGCAAATTGGGACAATGCCGTTTTTAATAAACTTCATGATATGAACCTATCTCTTGATGTGTCACCATCTCTATCTCTGTCAAACCGCCATGATCAAACAGTTCTTCTTCGATGCCGAATTGGACACGCTAAAATTACCCACTCTTATCTGTGTAGCTTGTAATGTCAAGCATTTTCTTCTTGAATGTCATGATTTTTCACAGGCCAGTTATAGATTTTATTTTGTAAATTCACTCGAAGAACTCTTTAATACAATTCCATCAAAAACATCATTGATTATTTAAAAGAGATAAACTTGTATTCTAGAATCTAATTGTCTCATTTTCATTGTCATTTACAACGTTTTTACATAACATTTTAAGCCTATTATAGCATTCGGCACGATATGGCCAGTTATGTGTTCAAGGGGGAGAATCACGCCGTTCGTTACCCAAACAAACAAGATGGCGGATGCAGCCGAAAAGTAAGTTTTTCCCTTTCTTCTCTGAAATTCGTGATGTTCTTGTGTAAACCTTCTCCACAATTTTCCGGGCACACAGGATTTTATTTCATGATGTATCGTCCCGTACTTCTTTTTAAATGCGCGTCACTAGACTCGAAGCGAGAGAATTTTCCACCGGTTTGATCGTGATAACGTACGGCTTCTTCTCACAAAATTACTGTTTCTTTTACAAATATAATCACCGACTTTAAAAAGTTGTAGTAGGTCGTCGTCTTAGCATCCATGCCCATTCTGGCTAGATTTACTGCTGTAAATATTAATATCGGGGCATTTCCGGAAATGATAACGTATGACGCACAAAATATCAATGATAACGTACGGCGCATTTTTCTTTCCATTTGTTCAGTCAGCTGATAATGAAATATTTGTATGTAGATAATGATATAATTATATCTGAAAAAAAAATGTCAGTTCAGAAATAAATAATTGAACAATGCTGCCCCATCGGGTATGAATATCTTTCTAGCTTGTGGCATAACACATGTACATGTATATATTCGTTGTTAATATACATATACCAACATTTATCTACCAATTAAAATACACATGTTTAGTTTTAGAATATTCTTTTGTATAAAATGCAGAATGGAAAGAAAAGCCTCCACTTTCTGGAAATAGTGTGTATTGTTGTCTTCATATTATATTAAAAGTGATTATCCAGATGAAATGAGTCTGTGTTTATTCAATCTGGTCGCTCATTGAAAGAAAAAAAACGTGTCAGAGAATAATGAATGAGTGTAGCTATATTGAATTTATTGCATGAGTTTGAAATAATGTTATGCGAAAAAGTTCAAATAATTTAGTAAATAAGAAATTTCCTATTTATTTGAGGGGCGGTTAATACTGTAACCCAACGAATATTCGCGACCAATTACTATTCGCTTTATTCGCGGATGGCCACGAAGCGCGAATATTTGTTTGCGCGAATAAGTCCGCACGATTTCGCGAATAAATTAGAGAGAAGTTTTTATTTTAGACGTTGTTCATGCAAAGCTACTTGACCGGATGTATTCGAATTTTACGGGCACCTGTTATTAAGTAATGAATTGTTATGAATATTGCAATAAAGCAATAAAAACACAAACTAAGTAAACTTCTTCTATTTTATAAATATCAAAAGAACTCTATGTCAATATAGCAATCAAAATAAACATCCACATTTTAATACAGTTTATGAAATACTAGTAGGCCTATTGTCAATCTCGTTCGTATAGGGTACTATACGGAACATGTGTCAGTTTTAAGTTTCTTCATATTTAGGTCTCAACCCGGTACGGAATTAGACCCAACCCGTTGTAGTCTAGAAAGTAGTTCTTTAAAATTTTAAAGTGGCCCACTTTAAGTCATCTCTAGTTAGATTGGTCATAATTAAAGTGTATTTATTGCATGTGTGTAGTTTTTGTATGTTATATGATGTCCTTAAAAGTTGTTTTTGTGTATTCTCCAGGAACTCATTTGTTGGCGGAAGGATTAAAGGTGTACTACCCACCAGCTGTCAAGAGTTTTTAAAGTGGTGAATTTAAACAGTGCTACAACAGAATGAAGATTTCTGAAAAAAAGTAGATGGTTAACCTATTATATTTTGGGCCTCATTGGACTTGAATAGTGTTAATGTTTAAAGTTGAAGACAGTATATAACTCATCAAGAGCAGTGGAATCCAGAATTAAGCGTCAAATGTGACTGATTTACTATAGAACAAATAGTACGAAAATTCACCGGGCCGAGTCCAAGATAAGAAATGAGAAAAATGGGAACTGGTTGATGGATATGGATGAAACTTTGCATCAGTGTTGTGTTCATTAATAGAAATCAGGAAAATATAGAATAACTGACAGGTTTGAAAAATTTAGATTTTATTTTAAATTTTGACATTTTAAATTGGGACAGACGTTGTTATTGTTATCTCCCCTTCAAATGTAGATGTCTGCTACTGTGTCAGTAAGCAGGGAGGAGGGTACAGAGCTTTTGCATGAAAGATTAACCACATTTTATTGAATTAAAACTGTAAAAATAAATTTAAAATTAAAAAATGAAATTTAAATTTTTTATAAAGCAGTTTAAAAATTGATAAATTTTATTTTTGCACCCTGTGTCTAGCAATATAGATCTACTATAGCTTATTTTTATAAGATTTATATAGAAAACGATATTTTTTAGAGAAATGCATCTTAAATTACGGATAAACTATGCATTGCAAGGGATTGGGGTTCAGATTGGTTACATTGGTAAAAAAAGTGATTGGCAAGCTCATTCTAGAGATCTTAGGGGCCCAAGAAGCACCGGCCATGGGATTCGAACAAGCACCATAGTAGCCTATTGCTCATATGGACCACACATTATATGTTTTGATGTTTCAGCAAAGGATTGATGCTGTAGTAATCAGTATGTAAATATTCACTATTGTCTTGTATTTCAATGAAGCAGAACTGACAACTGAACAGGACAAATGTGATTTACATGTTGTAAATAAAGGCATTTTCAGTGTAGCGAAACTTGATGTTTTGCTGTGTTGCAGAATGTATTTGCTATTAATATATACACATAAAAGATTTTCTAGTCATTAAACAGTGTACTTTATGGATAATTGGCTCATTTAAAATAACACAGTTGTAATATTGTTGTTGTTGTTTTAGCTGCTACAGCAGTTAAATTAGGTTAGGTTTATAATGTCTAAACTGCTATTTTCATGCAGGCATGCATTTTTCAGCACACAATATTTATATAAGCCCTACTGTGTGAATTAGCAAATCAAACAATTGGTTAATTAAGACATTATTTTCTTTCTTTTTCAGATATCAGAATTACAGCATAAATGCCTCTTAAAATTTCTTCGACATGTACATGATGTACTAGTGTTGCATATTTTTTTCAGACCATGCAGTTACCAAAGCCTGGGTTTGAGTACAGGACCTTACCTTATCCTGGTAAAGATCTATGGAAGGACTCATTCGGCTCAGTTTGGCAGCAGCTTTGTCAGGACACATTAAGAAGATAATAACTTATGTCTAGTTTGAAACTTCAGCTATTGACGGTAGCGACTTTCAATGCTCGGGCAATATTTGGTAGTTATTTTGATGTATATTAGGAGAAATTTCTCTAATTCTGACTATATTAAGACTTCTCAATGATTTAAAGTGGGAGACGGTATGTGCCATCTTTTTTAAGCCTTATTTGTGTGAGAGTTGGCTAATCTTACTTTGTCAGAAGACATAGCCCATGGTGATATGGTAACCTCTTTGCTAACCTTAAGATTACCTCGGTTTGTCTTAATTGATATCTTAAGTAAACGATGTAGGGTATATATGTTGGTACATTACTTTATTAACCATGGTATATAGGTATAAATCATAATCAGTAAGTTTTATTACAATATTGAAAGAAAAAGTTATGAAAAAAGCACATTTAATTGTGATTACTTGTATTTTAACCCAAAATTTCATGCTCTCATTAAAAGAAATGGAGTTTCTATTACAATTTTGAAGCAATAAGGTCTTATTCTTTCATAAAATAACTAAATGACATTAGCCGGTAACATTAAACTTTATCAGAAGAAAATCCATTGACAGAATCAAAAGATATGACAGAATTTGTAATATAAATTTGTGCGTAAAATTCTATTTGCCGAGCCTGACTTTTCGCATGAAGGTTCATATTTAAGAAATTGTACTGCATTAATGTAATTTGTTAATGACATGTCAAACCTATATGATTGTACTTGTATATGCATACAAAGTACTCGCACTTATTTTAGTAATTTGCCTTTTGTCCTCAAGTCCAGTGACCTCGACCTGTTTGGACCCTATAAAATAAATGTTTGAATAAATCGTTTGACACCTTCCGACTTCCCTTCGTGGCGTGCACGTCGCTCGGAAGGCATAGGTCACACCAGATGGGTGACCTAGTTAGGTCACTTAGCTGGTGTGACCTAACCAACGACGAAGGGTGTGGCCGTAAAGAGAGCTGCTGCTCCCGGAAGAGGTGCCTTTCCTCTATTGTCATTTGTTCATGAAGCGAGGAATTTGGTCCTAGAGAAGGTCTACGACGATCGACAGCTTGAAAAGACCTCCGTTGCGGCTCTACGACATCGACAACGTTGCAGGCGAATAAGTCCTCCGTTGCAGGCTCTACGTTACCAGCAATCGTAATAGAGGCCGACTAGTCTGGGACATATGGGAAACCGGCGCCCAGTATAAATAAAACCAAAAACACACAATCGTTTGACAAAAGTGGGAAAACTATCGAGCATCACAAAAGGCTATTGTTTTTTTGTTGATCCCGGAGGACTAAACCGTGGCACGCCAAACCGGGACAGTGTAAATAGGGCTAATAGTTATTTTTACAACGTTAATATAAAATTATACAATATAAATGCGCTTGTATATCACATAAAAATATTTTTGGAATTTTGTAACGTTCCCAACTCTATAGAATGGAACTTAAAATCTATTTTTTGTGCGGTTAGACTTAGCATTATCATTTTTGGTAATTTTGCAGAAAAAAACGGAGTAATATTTGTCGACATACATGAAATGGTACCTAGTCTAAAGAAGAAAATACAGTCAATACATCTTTTTATAAAATTCGTTGTGACACGGGCAAATTCATGCAAGGGACGTAATTCAAAACGGGATAAAAAAGAATTATTTTAGAGTTACGTTTTCGATGAACAACTAAATAAGGGAGGTAATTAGATCATCCTTAACGACTGCACCAGCGTAGGAGTTATCACTAAAGAGAAAACACAGATTTATTTTATTATATTTTTGTATTTCCGCAGAATGAAAATAACATTTTAATCGTATGATAGGAAACGGCCCTGGATGACAAAATTTCAAGTAAAAGAAAAAAAGATAGGAAATTTATGTTAATTATAATTTTGTTAAAATATTAAAAATAATGGTTGAATCTGTTTTTAAATCTATTTTTTTTATAAATATACACGTGTATAACAAAATCAAGTAGACATATGTCATACACATTACTTTTGATAGAATCTTTTGAACGAATAACATAATTTCTTTCATAACCCGACAGTGGATGTGTTATCATGAATGGAAAAAATGTTATTTTCCGAAGTTTACTTTAAGTAACTGACTAAACGTTCTGTTTTAGTAGCTTGTCGTTACAATTTGGACACTCCTACACATTCATAGATGCCAAAAATAGAATTTTCATGATCATTTTGTCAAATACAGTCTTGAATTAATGGTTCCTACAATCAAATGGTGAAATAATTAGGACTTTAAACTCTTATCGGGGAAAAGAATTTCAAACTTTTTGTTTATTTTTCGCTTATAAAGCAATTTTATTTGGATAGACGTGCATGTTAGTTGAACAAAATTAAAACAAGTGTTGAAGTTGGGCACGTGTTACTAAAGTTAAAATGTGGATTAGGTCAAGCAGTCTTTATTTTTTTTAATAAAATTTACGGTTGTAAAAAGAAATGGTTACCTGCATTATCAGCACGATATTCACGTGCATGCATATGAAATTCACCTCTGCAAATCATGTAGAAACATGAACTATTTTGAAAGTCATCCCTACACTCGTCATTTAGTTTCGGCTCAACAAAGTGAAACGCAAGTGTACAATGCGCTAATCTGATACTGCACGTGATTAGACACGTGCACGAGTACTCATTTAACCAGAGGGCTTGGAAGGGGTTATATTATCACAGTTGCCGTTATCGATAACACCGTCCTTACTTATAATGAGAAGAACCAGATTTTTGACCTTTATGATTATGTCGAAAACTAAAATGAGGAACAAAATATTTTGTAATTTGGTTAAAAACATGCGGCAAAAAACATGTACTCAAATATGTCACCAATGGGCATTTTTGACCTAAATTTATACCTTATAGGGGATGTCCTACAATGTATCACGTTCTCCCACGGCTATTAGTAGGGTGGGAGACAGTGGGGAAAATGCACGGTGTCCCGTTAGTTACACACATAACTCGAAACAACGAAAATACGATGGTGAAAAGTCGGAAGTACTGTGGTGAAAAGTCGAAATAACGAAACCACGATGCTTTCGTACTTTCGACCTTTCACCATCGTGGTTTCGTTATTTGACTTTTCATCATCGTATATTCGCCTTCCTATTAAGCATAGGCTCTGGGTAACAATCTAATTAAAGACATCTATTAAGTTCTCCTGTGACTGAAATAATGCAAGGAATGGTACCTGTATTCCTTCTTCACTGATAAAGATAGCAAACTATCATATGACCTTTTAAGTGCCGATGTGACCTTTTAAACTATCAAACTACGTATCATGTTTTGTTTCAATCTCAACTGAAATCTGGCAAAATATTACGGAGAAAAGAGTCGTTTATATTAAATATTTAGTCTTAAAAAACAAATCTAAGGACCAACACGTCATAAACTCGTAGATTCTTAGCTAAGGTAACTGTTGGTTTCACTTCCTCGGAGCGACAGAACCTTGTAGTCAACAAACTTATCTTAAGACCGAACCCAAGTAGGTTAAGGATATTTTAATATTTTTTCACTAGACATCAAATTTGAATGAAACTTTACCCGTCACTCGCGTTCTTTCCTTCCCCAGAGTTCTGTGTGTACATAGACTTCAATATCATTTATTACACATTCATTATCTAAGAATAAACAAATCTCACATACCAACAGTGTTATACCGTCTACATTAGGGCGGGCAGAAAATCATGACTTTACAAGATTTAAATCTTAATAAATTAATGATCGCTCCCTGAATTAATGAAGTTCGTACATACTATGAAAATGGATTTAACGGGGCCTCCCTTGATGTTTCTTAAATAAGATGTGAAGAAAAAATTTACGATAATGGAAATACAATTCATTTTATCAGCAGTATATGAAGAAAAAACCCACAAGAATCCTTTTAAAGTTTTTATAAGTTTAAAGGTGCATGCCTTCAGATGAGCTAAAATATTTTAAGAAAATCAAACTTAAGAAAAATGTACTCAGATTTTAAGAAAAGTAAAAACATTTAAGATTTTAGTAATGATTTACATGTTTTGTGCGATTAATGACTGATTTTGCAGTATTTATCACTTCACTTCACAATATTTTACTTTAAATACGTTGTTGTCCAAATTTACATGAAATAAGCATGAATCTGGAGGCACGCCCCTTTAAAAAAAATTGAAAGCAAATAATGGAATCGCAATAAGAAACACGTGTACAATGAATGTATACTACATGTATAAGTATATCACGTGCCCGTGTATTACAGGTTTTATTATACTCTTCGGCTTTCCATTGATTCATAACTCTCTGTAAATAAGTACTATAACTTTTGTCCAGCTTCATTCCCACGTGCATATTTGTTGAACTGGTTGAACAACGTTATCTCATTCCAATACACAAAATACAACCATAAAAATACGACATTACAACGTATTATATACTTAACATGTTTACGTAAAACGTTAATGTTGACGTTTTTTGTCGAAAATGAAAAAAAAGTCACTTCAAATTCAATATACAGGCATAAAAAATGTCTACAATAATTATATAATCACCGTGACCCCTCTTAAAATAAGGGGATCAATTTGATTACACGCCATCGAAAAGTTTTTTTTACAGTAAAACACTGTTTTTTAAGGATTTCAGCTGACGCTGATCAGAATTTATTCATCAGAAGTTAATTGTTAAAGTTGCATATTTCGAGGTGTTATATAATACATCATTGAAGCTTTAATTTAACACTGTAATCTATCAATATAACGTATTTTGAATCACTTATATTATAACAAATTGCTGCCAACTGTGCTAAATGAGAAAAAAAAATCAGCAAAATTTAGAAATTTTGAAATGTGTGAATTCCTACATATTTGATCGAGATTTTTTTTTAATCATTTTCTCTTAAAATCCGTCGGGACATTTCGTGGATAATTTATCAGAAGAAGAAGAAGAAGAAGAAGAAGACAAGAAGAAGAAGAAGAAGAAAGAAGAAAATAATAATTATAACAAAAACAACAAGACTATTATTCTCGAAGTTATTAGTTAAACATTTCGTTTGAAATTAACTGAAACTATTCGCATAACGGATGCATTGCCAACAGCACAATTATAAT
Source organism: Ruditapes philippinarum (assembly GCF_026571515.1). NCBI lineage: Eukaryota > Metazoa > Mollusca > Bivalvia > Venerida > Veneridae > Ruditapes > Ruditapes philippinarum. The sequence goes on along the minus strand of NW_026867129.1, from coordinate 143,367 downwards.
TAATAAATACATAGTCTGAAAATGCCTTTGACTTTATAAAAAACGTTTTATTCAAACGTGGATTTAAGATCTCCTGTTGGTTGTTATAACTCTAAAATCCCTACTTGAAAACTAGTTAAGAACAGCGAATAAGTTAACGCATGCGTGAAGAAATGCGGAAGGATCTGTAAAAGTCATCAGGAGTATTATTATAAAAAATAGTGCCGGAACGTTGATGATTGTTTAATGGTACGAACGAATCGGAGTATTTGAGATGTCTGTCATTGTAGAATGAACAACCGGGGCACATTACTGTTAATAGCCATAATTATGTTTAATGATTTGGTATAAATTTGTTATGTAAAATACTCGAAAATGCTTTTTTGTATATCAATATTCTATACAGTGATTTAAACTGATATAAACACATAATATATAAATTCAAAGCGATGTGAATCATAACTTAAAGTAATTCACATTTCTGATTTTTTTTTACAAATTTGACTATTTAATATTTTGAATTATACGAAAGAGAACGATAAATTCATATTGATAACAGAAAAGATTAATTTATAGTTTTAATGAAAATAACATTAAACTGTGACACTGAGTGTAGAAAAATAATTAAGTAACATAAAATACGGACTACTTTCTGTCCATTCAAGCGTCGAGTCAGTTATTCATGCGCGATAAATAAGGGCGGGATTTAAAGGTGCGAATGCTATCGGGCAATGAAAAAAAAAGAAGACTTTTCGAAATGTTTCAATGCGCGTAAGTTTAGTTATCTAGTCTTTAGATTTGAACAAGCGAAAACACCGCTTACTGATGAATACATTTATAACGATAAGGCAGTGAACATTTATTTTCATAATTTTGATGTTTAAAGATAACTACTTTAGAAAATGAAATGTTATTAAGTTTTGGCTCTATTTACAAGGGAGAAAATTAATTGGATTAGATGAAGACATGTACATTTCACTCAACAGTGTTCGGATATTCTAGACTATTGGAATTACGTTGGGAAAGGCTCAAGTGTTCGTGTGTAAATATAAATTGAGTGTTTTATGAATGATATAAGAAAATAATTAACTTTTCGTAAAAATTGTGATTAAATTACATATCAAGGTATCTATGGGATAAGTTAAGAGGAAAAAAGAGGGGAACAACACTTCAAAGGGACCGCATTTGTAATTTATTGGAATATACTAATATTGCGGTGAAGATGATTTTACTTTAATGACAGTCTTAATTTCAAGAAAAAATATCTCAGCATCATTATAATAATAATTGTTGATCTATTCCGAGATTTACATGCACGTGAAAATCGTGCAAAAAACCCATTCACAAGATGATGGTATAACAAAAAATTGGATATAAATCCCTGCAATGTGTTATTCTACTTAAAAATCAAAATTAGTACGACACTTAAAGTTGCTCATTGGCTTAACGCTGAAATAAAATGGCCTGAGTCACGATAAAAAGGGGGTTACAGTTAAATACTAAAAATCGGCGTGGTGTTGATGAAAATGATCACAGTGATGAGTCTATCTCCCGTGGATTTAGGATTAATATAAATGTGAAAATGTGATAAATAAAAAGAGTGATATTTTTTTTCTCTGTAGAGTGTTTTACAGTTTGATACTTGTGTCATAATGCATGTACTAAAGATAGTGCCGGGCAACTTGACAAAGTTTTGTCTGGGCATACTCATTGTGTTTTGGTGTACATTTGGGGCTACAGGGATAAGATGGCTGTAAGTTATACAATTTTCTTTTTCTTTGCCGTATTTGTAATTCATGTTTTTTTAATCATATACCCCACTATCTGTTTAATATTTCTATTTGTAAATAAACCATAAATATCGGCTCAGAAAGCATGTCAAATAATAAATTATAAAAATCAGACCAATAATAAATAATAAAACATACTTTACTGTATTTCATCAAGGTAAAATTTGTAACATATTTCATAAATCAGGTGTCCCATTTTCTTTGATGTAGCTCAAGGAGGGATTTTTGTCTTTTTATAAGTGTCGAAGTAAATTGGAATAGTAAAGTGGTGGTGATGGCAGGGGTGGGTGGGGGTAATATCTAGGGATGAGATGATCGAGGAGATAATGGGGTTGGGAGGGGAGGGGTCGGAGGGAGATTGGGACAACGGGCGTTACTTACAACGAAGATACGAAGTTTTTTAAATATATATTTGAACACACCATCTTATTTTTCTGTCAGTATGTTAGTTAGTATTTTAGTAATATTATCATCTTTTTCAATCTGACATTGAACTGTGCACAAACTTCTTTAAAGACATCAGTTCAGTTGTGGGTATTAAATTTCACTTTTACATGCAAGACTCGTAAAATATCGTTTAAGGCAGATGTTTTGATTTCAATGTACAGATAAACTCAAACATAAATGAGCCGCGTCACGACAAAACCAACATAATGCGTTTGCGACCAGCATGGATCCAGACCAGCCTGCGCATCCGCGCAGTCTGATCAGGATCCATGTTGTTCGCTATTAGATTCTCTACTTGTAATAGAGTTGGTAAGCGAACAGAATGTATCCTGATCAGAATGCGCGGATACGCAGGCTGGTCTGGATCCATGCTGGTCGCAAACCCATTATGTTGGTTTTGTCGTGACGCGGCTCAAATATAGGTAGATTTTGAAAATAAGTTTTATTTTAAATTGATGATTTGTGATGGCAAAAAAAGGGAGATTATCCAATAAAAAATATAATTTCAAGACATTTAATTGGCAACAATTCTCCAGACTTTGTTAAAGAGGTGTCTTTTAATTTAAAAAGGCAACATTCGAATTATATTATCAAAAGTAATTTCAAAAGTCAATGCATTTTGTTTAGGTCCCCCAATATAAAGGAATTAAACTACGAACAAATACGTTGAAAATTTATTTGTTTTGTAAACAGAATTACTCGAAAATATTACAGAAGGAACGCTGCTATGGAACACATGATCTTATAGCAAACATCAAAGAGATTTAATATTCTGATTGTATATCTATATCTAATGTATGTATGGAAATAGGAGGGAAAAAATCTACCCCATAAATTGAGTTGTTTTTTGCTCGATCTCCTGCAAAAAATAATGTTATGAAAGACAATTGAATTTTTTTGAACTCATCCCGAAGCTTTTTATAATTACAATGTATAATTAATGTAAATAAAAGTATATGTCTGCCTGTCTGTCTATAATTACACTAGTACACAAATATTTAGAATGATTAAAGGACCGAAATAGCTTAGTGGTTATAGATTATTGCAAATCAACCTCCGCACCGTGGGTTCGAGCTCTGGTCTTTCCAAGATCTTGATTAGTGCTGGTTAAATTCAGGCAATGGACATTATAAAGTAGGATCTGACGGCATAATTGGGAGTAACTTGTTTCATATCAGTGCAGAATTGAATATAATTGAAGCAACACTTTTAATAGATTCATACAAATATAATCTTAATGTCTCTCGCGAAAACACTACTTTAATCAGTTCTCATGACTAAGTATATAGTTATATAGTACAAGCGTAACCTTATCTAGTCTAAAAGTTTTAATACCTTCATAATTCTTTCACAATCAGTTATAAATAATATCTTATTCATTTTAGAAAATTCATATACTGACGTTTTTGTTGTTGTTAGAATTGTTGTTGTTGTTGTTAGAATTGTTGTTGTTGTTGTTATAATTGTTGTTGTTGTTGTTGTTGTTTTTGTTGTTGAATTACAGTCTGCTCAAAAAAGATTTATGTTGTTTACGTTTTATGCTAGTCTTTTAAAGTTTATTCATTTCCTATCGATATTTCGTTGTTGTTTTTTTTTCAACACTTCTTTCACAAAACGTTTGTCGTATAAAAAGTTAAATATATACATAAATATATTTTTGTATTCGACGAGGCAACTAGTGAGAGACATTTAAACAAATTATGTTACAAATGTTAAAATAACAAGTCACACATTCAGCCCACCGCCATGGAGCTTGTGTGTAAGTACGCCGTCACTCTTTTATTTTGACTTTTTTTTTGACAACATTTTTTTTACGTGTCCATCAACAATAATTTAACATTATACCTAGCAATATCTCAGTTATCACTGCATGATGTGGTGACGACAATGTATATACAGTTCTATGTCTGTTAAATATATAATTTAACGTGATTTGATCACAGTAAAAGTCACCCTTGACCTCAATAAAACCGAAAGTTGCTTTTATATGAACTATAATTAATACATACATGTAAGATATACATGTATTTGTTTGCTGTATTATACATTTATATTATATATACAGAAAGATATGTTTGCATTGCCATCATGGGCGAATAAATTCAAGGAATGTATTAGAATAAGCACTCTAAGACACTCGTGCACATGTCATATATAATATATAAATATAAAACGTTTGATATATCTGACAGATGAAAATAATACATCATCAAGTGAATGGGGTGCGTCTATACCTTAGATATCACGTCAGGAGTGACATGCGCAACTGAAATCAAATATGTCTTATTTCTTACAATGCAATTTTTGACATAAATACACTGATTTCGTACATCACGCAAAAAATATCCAACTTGTGTTTTACTATTTTATACTTAACACTTTAGTTTGTCGTTAGAGCTACTAAAATACCCGAACGTATTTGAACGCCAATTTTCATCGGTAAGTAAAAAAAAAACACTTGAATTTAATTTTAAACTTCAAGTATTACATACTAATTAAATAAATTGCACTTAAATGCCTTTTTGTAAACAATTTAGTAAGATGTTTCATACTTCGGAAGACAGATTCGATCTTTGCTCGCTCGAAAGCGTTTCTAATCTATAATCAAACGTTGTTAACACGTCGGAAACTTACTCTGATGTAATAACTAACACTTTTTACAGCAATGAGAAAATTATAGGGAAAAGTCATAACTTTTGTTTTCACATTTTTTTCTCCGCTTTCATCTTTTGAATTATTACGCCCATTTGCGTATATTCCCACCAGCAATGTTGGACAGGACTACTTTTTTCTCACCATCGTGTGTAGTAATATCACAGCGTTTCTTTTGTTTACAAAATCTTGATATGCATGTTGTTATTTGGACATGGTCATTTTGACAACTAGTAAGTCTTATAAATAGAAAATTATATGAACAGAACAGAACAGAACAGATTAGAACAGAATAATATGTTTATAGTACATATAGGTTAAATATCGGATGTCTCGTGCAAAGCCGTTTTTAACCATTTTTTCACGTGCGTAAAATATCCGCTATTTTACACAATAAAAATGCCGAAAATAATGAAGTGAAAATATTGTAAACATTCTGCAGTGCATTAACTACAAATATTTATAGATAATTTTCTAACAAATATTTCAATATCTTTTATAAACCTAAATGAATTTAACGTATTAACATTGGCATATAAAATATGATATATGGCCTATTGTAGACGGAACGTGTATTTAATTTCGATTCTTCCAATGCCATCAGTTTTTGTTAGCTCGTTATTCATCCAAGAAAGCTATATATATTATCAGATTTAGAAACAGAAATTTTGGGAATTAATTTTAATAGGCACGGAGCCTTCTCTTACTTTCCTTAATTTCAGATCACAGCCAATTCCATTCAGTATTCATTCACTGATACATGTTTTTAATGAAATAAAGACAAAAATCTGAAGCATTCATTCTATTATTGAATTACCTGAATGTACTCTATATTTACATACACACCACTTGACGTATTCACTTAAAAACAAATGAGCACACGAACGGGGATCAACTTTTTCAAGTGCTGCACGGTATTTACGCGAGTCGGTTCTAAGTTTGTTGTCTTGATCGAATTCTTATAAATATGTGTACCCAATTAACTCATCAACTCCCACGAGCAATGAAAACGTCAGTTGTTATTAAGCAGGGACTTGAATCTTCCACAAGTGTCTATAGATCTTTCTGGATGGAATATGAGTACACAGTGATTATAATAAGCGAGTTTTAGTCATAGTTTTAAAAGATGAAAGACTAATTTTGATTGGTTAATTAACTATGCGAACATCCTCTCTCGAATTACCCTGACAACTTCAATTAACAGTGTCAATTGTTTCTTACAAAAAATAAGAGGAACTTGTTGGAATATTACAGCCTTAATTAGAAAACTGCTGCAGTATGGCATTCTTCACGTCATTTGATTTCCCTAAAAAAAGTCGTTTAACCCATTACTTCATGAGCATTTTGTGAAAAATGGCTATTTTCTGTTAGCCGTATTCATACCAGGAAGCATTTCAAAATTACAAAGAAATTTCAATTTAATTTTGCGATTTCTTTTTCCATCAAATTTTCAAGTGACTGCCAATTTTTCATCAGATAGATGAAGAAATAGACAAAATGAACATTTCATTCGTATTGTTACCAGTCTGCTTATTAATCAACTTGGGTTCACTTAAAAACAGCCTACGAACGTCAACTTTTCTAGTGCTGCATAACGCGGCGGTTCTACGTCCTTGCAATCCAAAATATGGGAACCCATTTCTCAACTCCCGAGCATGAAACGTAGTTTTTTTGCGGGCGCGCCACGGCTATAGAGGTAATATTTTTTAAAACGATTTCGTCAAAAAAAAAAGTATTGGGCTAAAATAAGGCCATTTTATTCCAATTAAATTATGAAGACAAAAAAAAGGGATGTGAATAAAGCTTAAAGAATGCGCGTTGTACTATTTGAATTAAAAAGGTTTATATCAAATCGACGAATACATATAGAAAACCAGACGATTTTGAAATAAAAATCAATTAATATGATTTCATAGGCTGTGATAGTTTATCTGCGATACACACAAAAAAACTGAACAATATGCTACCCCTTTTACCTTGACCATTCAAAATAAGGAAAATACGATTGGAACCAAAACATTTTCTGTATGAATCACATGTGTTGACGATAAGTGACGTGTATTTCCGACCTATTACGTCAGATATACTCTAATTCAAATATTATATCATCATATTCGAAAAGATTATACGACACGCTGCTTTATTTACTAATGTTCGATTTTTGGGTCCGTTAAACTTATAAACTGCCCCTGGTCACTTGAACTTCAAATAAACGCTGGTCTGTTAATCTTCGACGGTGCTTAGATACGTTAGTTTATATCAGCTCGAGCAAACCAGAATTCTGATGGCTTATCAAACATGAATGATTTATACCATTTATTAATCTACGGTCAGAAAATTTGATTAAAAGCGAAATTGCACGAGGAGAGAAGAAAATCTCGTTCGTTTTTCTTGTCTAGATTTATTATTTATTTATGGGCATATATACACAAGGTTAACTGATTTGTAGAGAAAATAGACATAGCGGCTAACTAGGGTTAAATCTTATATAATTTATTTCTTATATACTTTGTAGTATAAAAATATCGTATTATCTTGTTTTTGATACATGTATGTACAAAATATCTACATGTAAATAAATTGAAGACAATAGGCCACATATATAGTTTGTAGACCTTGCAGTTTCAACTCTTATCTTGAAACATACATTTCGTTTATTTACATATTTCATATAAAGGACATACCAGAATAAACATTCGGTTTATGGTTATTTTTGTACATTACGATTTTCCTATAAATTTTATTAACTCTATTGACTAAAATCATAATTAAACCACGTAAATCTGCAGATGCCTTTTAGCTGTCCCCAGGGCCAAACTGTAACCTACTTTCCGCGATTTAGTCAGTTCTGTCTTAAATGAAAACCGCATATAAAAACGTTTTCTTTTTATCTTAACTACCATATTAGTAAAATTTTGGAAAGGGACAAAACAAATGTCGGTCCATTTACAGACATCTTTAACTGGAAATCGACAAGTTAAGAATTTTTACAATTCATTTTATTACAAATTTCGTATACAGGACATACCAGAAATTAAAAAAACACGTATACCAACGTATATTTTTGTCGGCTGTCCCGAGGGCCAAACTATAACCTAATTACCGCGCACTAGTCAGTTCTGTGTTAAATATCCCTCAGCACAATATAGAAAACTTACCACTTTTCAGTTTTTACCATATTAAAAAAAAATAAACGGCTCGGTCCATTTACAGCCATCGTACAACTCTTCATCTATTACGTTGGCAAAAACATAATTAAAATTTTATAAAAAAAATTAAGAAAATCGATTTCATCCTATTTACCTATTAAACATTTTTTTCAAGCATTTATCACCCATCTTGACATACAGGTGATAGAAACATAATTAAAGAATTGATATTTATATATATGATCCAAATATTTCAGCGATATCTTACAGCTGGTGGAAATAAAGTTATCAACACGTCGGCTTGTTATCAGGCGTATGATACCCCTTTCGTCAATGATCTAACAGTTCTGAAAATTATAAATAAACAACAATATCTCGCTGCATTTATTTATACAGTTTGTTAAGATTTGAAATTGAATATTGTTTTTTAACATTATCGTATAAAATTTTATTACATTCATTTTATCGTTATCCTTATTACGATATATTTCGATTTCTATGTCATTATCATAAATTATATATTATCATTTTTGTGATTATCATGAATTAAAAATGATCATTTTCATAAATACACAACATTTATAGCTCTAAAAAGTAAATGTCATCATAAAATTATCTTTGTGACCTTTTTGATTAATTATCATTTAGATAACATTGTTATCATATTATTGACATTGTCATTTAAATATTGTAGCTATGGCATTTAAGTCATTATCATTACGTTATGACATTTTACCCCTTAATGCTATTATCATATCTATTGAAACATTATCATATGTCATTATCAGCTGCATAATGACAATATTACTTTATATCATTATCATGACCATTATAACATTATTATATAATATAATTATCATAGTAATAAACTCGTAATTGCATAATTACTATATGTAATTATCATTACCACGGTGACATTATGACATATATGATATTGTCATATTGCCATTACCGTAATAACATTATCACTTTGTGTTATAATCATAACCGCTATAACATTACCACATTGTATCATAGTTTGGAGACCTTTCTGTTGAAAATGTGTCAGGGTTAAATCGTATACATATACATGCACAGTGCGTTAACTGGAGTGCGGGTATTAGTTACCCGCACTCCAGAGCATGCCCATTGATTGGCTCATTTTTGCTGGGGTTTACATATTGTGACGGCAGAGAAAGGGAAAGCGACAGAAATGTTATATTCAGATGTTCGTTCATTGGTTCATTTTTGCCGGGGTTTCATATTGTGACAACAGGGAACGTGCTATTATGTTTGACTATGATACAAAAGAGAAAGAACACCAAAACACTCGGCAACCTGAACAAATCAGATAGCCTCGTGTTTCGGTGCTCTTTCTATTACTTATGTTATTATCATCGATGTGGTTGAATTATCATTTTATAGTAATTGCCGTAATAACATTATCATTTTGTTCCATAATCAACACCGTTATAACATTATCACTTTGTGTCATTATCATTATCATAGTAACATTATTATTATATGCAATTATCATTACCGTGGTAACATTATCACTGTATGTCATTTTCATATTGTCATTACCATTACGGCATTATCGTTTTGTGTCATTATCATCGAATCTATTAATTATCACTTCATGTTATTATTATGACTGTACTGAAATTATCGTTTTTATATCATTATCATTCTAACATTGTCATTTATGTGTAATTTGTACTATCAATCGACAATTATCATTTCAATGACATTATCATTTCGGCGATCTTATTTCGAGTCAATTTCATTATGACATTATCATTTTTATGAAATCAAAATTCGGTCATAATCATCCTTATATCATCATCATTATGAAATAATATTATTGTCATGTAAATGTCATTATCAATACGAGATTTTCATTCGAACATCTTCATTTTATGTCATCATCATCATGACATTTATAAGGGCACTTGTATGATTGTTTACTCGTCGTCGTCGTTGTCATTATCATCATCATCATCATCATCATCATTATCATCACTACCACCACCGTGGTACCACCATCATCACTTTTATCGGTCGTGTCATTATGTTCCGCCCACACATGAAGCACAATTCTCTTCATTATTAATACTATACAAATCGACCAAACGATTGCACTGTTTCAATATTTATACATTTTATAACAAAAAGAAAGCAAAAAAAGATATCTTACAATAATGTAAGGAAAGCCACCCGGTAACACTGTTTTCTTATATATAAAATACTATTATTATGTAGTTTGTTGTAAGGCCGTCTGAAAAAAAAATGCGTAACCCCAGTGATGTTTTAGATCCGAGATAATGTAAATATTTACCCCTCAGCTAACAAACAAAGTGTGAAAACGATCAAAAATACCTGTTTAATAGAAACAATTTGTGATGCACCAGAACGGTAAGTTTCGTTATTGATCGACTTACGAATGCAACAATGTAGTAAATAGCTATATCCGCCCATAATTTGTTTTACTTTTTTTGAAATATCAGTGAAAAAGGTGATTATTTTACAAGCGTAATGACTGCCTATGCTCAATCTTGATTTAGTTATTTTCTAATATATTTTCGAATAAAACATGTATAGGTTACAATATTGTTGCAATTATGTATCGTTTGAATCCACGATGCGCTATTTTCACATTAATTTTGCGTGTTTTTTTTTGTTTTGATTAAAATCTCAATCTTTTCAGACAGACATATACTACGAGTAAATGATTGATATAACTTGCAATACTCCGAACCCCAAGAAGTATAAAAATCAATATTAGCCCAAAATTTGGAAACAACCCATTTTATAATGTTATGTTAATTGATGTAATAATCTATAAAACACTGCCACAGTATGTGTTTAATTGAACCTACATATTGACTTGAGTTTTGTTTGCATTTTAATATATCTCGTCAGTAGCATATTGTCTCCACATGCGGAAATCGTGCTATAAAAGAAGGCAATAAATTTCTATGTAGTTTAGTAATAAAAAAACAAAATGTTCTAGAAAACAGTCTATATTTTCATGCATATGTTCTCTGTAAACATACAAACAATGGGGAACAATCAGGTGTGAAGTACCTCCGATACAGTGACACCTGTCCCGAGAGACCAGTTATGAAAAAATTAACTGAACCCTAAACCTGCTCATCGGGATTATAAAGTATGAATGCCATTGCAGCCAGCTTGGTATCAGCCACCGGAAGTCCAGTACCTTCCTGTTTGATAGTCATACTATTATTGCCCCTGAATTTCCAGAAAATTTGATAAAACTTAAAACATATTACAGCAGACGAGACAGTTTTAGCAGACGACACATTTCCCTGCTTCCAATGTGTTTATTATGTATCTGTTGACAGGTGGTCTGTCAAAAGAGGAGCATTGCTTTGATTTGAGTAGAAATTCGACAATTTAATTTTGTTTAAGATTCTTAATATAGATTGAGAGCTTCCGACGACGGAGTTGCTCAAAGGCGGTTTATAAATAAACCTATGACAAATAAAGCATGTTATTGAGTCCGATACAGTGTCCGATCAATTGAACTAAATTAAAAGAGCGGTGGCCAAGTGTCTGCCTCTCAAGGTGTCTGCCTCTCAACCCCGGGATCTGTTGGGTTTAAGCCCTACTTAGGCAACGACCATGTTTCCTCGTGTGACAGCAATGCTCGAGAGTGGTTCAGACTAGCCTAAAATACAGTCAATGTTAAATATTAATCTGTTTAAACTACATACGTAGCCAAAGCACGTTCATCAATTTTGTTCGAAGTCTTGTAGAAATATACTTATTCAGCACCAATAACAAACTTTTCACATTTTCATACAAAGCAAACAATCTCGTACGCAAACACGTACAAAACATCCATAAAAACCTCACATAAACCTATCAGCCGAGAAAAGATTAAAGAGAACGTTGTATGAAAGCGTTTTTTAATCATTTTACCTGTTATCATATCATATTTATTTTGTTTAGTCGATGATACGAAAAACTTTCGCGGGGAAGAAATTATATTGCGCTCTAGTCACGTGATGTAGGGTAAGTGTAATAACAGACATTGTTTTTAAATATACGGGGCTGAACTTATTTTTTGAACAGATTTGCATGTGAATTTTGTTACTATAATGAAAGCGTACATGTATAAGAGAATGGAAAGGATTTTTCACTTTGACGAATATTTGAAAGTTTTGACTGTTGAGGCTTGCCATATACGGTCACTCAGTAAACATGCTGCAAAAGCCCGTATTCGACACCGTACTTTATAATGCAAAGGAAGAATATTGTCAGTCGCTCTATTTTATTATTTGGGGAAATGATATCGGGTATCTTCAAAAAAAAAAAATCAAAATTTGCCATTGACATCTTTACATATACATGTATAGATTATGTATATCTATTTATATTACTTTACAGTGAGCGTATTTATATTTAATATGCAGTTGTAGTGGCACTAGTTAAGCAAGTAAAAAAAACCTGACTTCTATTCTATTCTATTCTATTCCATTCCGTTCCGTTCTATGCAATTCTATTCCATTTGGATATATTCTTTTGTGACTAGTATGCTCAGGCACCTTTCTGTTGTTTTTTTTTTCTGTTCCCGTTTATCCTAGTCGTTTCATTTTGTGTCATGTTTAAAGTTGTTTGAAATGCATACCGAAAAAAATGATGGAACTTACTGCGCGTATGGATACAGTGTTCATCACAATACGTGGAACTATTTTGTTTGTACTTTATATATAAACATATATAATATATAGCGTGAGTTAACGCAGCGTGAGACGTAGAGTCACCGACACAATGGCATCAAGTACAACAGGTAATCATACAAGCAAAATAACAAGTCCGATCCAAAAGCTTTACGGGTTTTACCACCCCCATTTTCTTTTAATATGTACATAAATAACACAGCGTATTGCACAATGTCTTTAACTTTTATTACATCGTCCGTCGAACAATGCTCTAGTCTGGTATGTACGTAGACTCCCATAAACCCGTGCGCTACATGCGAACTTGAAACATTTTTTCTTTCTTTCATGTTTGTTAGAGAGGTTTCGAGTGCGACATATGAAAAAGCAATAAATACAGCTCCATTATGATTATAACATATCAAATTAATTGTTAACGTTTTTTGTCAAAAGAAAGCCGAAAACGTGATATCGATCGTGAACTTCCGTACACGTGCCTGATCATTGGCTAAAAAAAGACTTATTTTAGTCATATCTCATAAGAAAACAACATCCTTCCATTTTTAGCTCGACTATGCGAAGAATAGGGATAGCTATTGTACTCGACCCGGCGTCTGCGACACACTCTGGCTAAAATTGTGCGTGCAAATTCGTATCTCCAGTGTTGAAACTTTAACACTTATTTTGGAACATAATTGGAGGTAACTGCCCAAAGTCCGTAACTGTAGCATGGATTTTGAAAGGAGTATGTCCCTTTTTGAACTAAGAGATTTCCACATTATCAAGGCTCTTGATTTTTTTATCAAGCACTGAGAATAGTCAATATATTGCAGTTCTTGATATAAAGCTACATGTATTTCAATTTATTTCACATTTTTAAAATTATATGAAGCAGCTATCTAAAATTTCCTTATTATATCCACATTGCAATATGAATAGTTATATCACTATATATGGGGTTTAAACATAATTATTTAAGCTCGGCGAATTTGAGACAAGTTCTGGCAATCTATATATATTTCAATCCGTGCCATCAAACCTATAAGCCTAAACTTCGTGTAGGGCTATTACGAGCTTATTTCTCTTATGAAACATGCATAATCCTTATGCTTACAACTTTCACTTAATGCTAAATGCAATTAAGAACCTTTAAACAAAACACGCATATGCCCTTAAATAATTGTCTCAGTATCACACCATCTTAATTTCATGCTATACAAATTGATGAATATTTTCACGGATTGTCATACATGAAATTCTTTCTTCTTACATAGGCAGGCCCCTATAATAAACTACTAAATCATTTCTACTATATACACAGATCTATATCAATATTTCACGATTTCTGACCTATGTTTCGTATTAAAGAAAAAAAAAAAACTTAAATATTTCTTTTCAAAGACAAATGCTTTTCACTTTGACCTCTTAGCGTATAATTTGAAAACAATGATTACGAATTACAGGTCATAAAAATATACATTTTTCAATGCCATGTCCTTTAATTGAAATACTGTGCACTTATTGTTTAAAAAATGACAAAATTATCAATAAATCTGCAGACTGATAACGTCTTTACAACGTATTGATATTATATTTAGACCAAAATGGTGAATTAGCAACTGTTAAAAGAACTATTTTTCTTTCTCTTTTGTCGCGTGTGCATTGACACCGTTAGGTTATGACCTTGAACCGTGAGAGTAATATTTTACGCTGTCAATCAGCAAAATATGTGAGAGATTAATTGATAAAATAGAATATGATATTTAAAAATGAATAAAACATGCAAACAATTTGTACAAAGATCTGTACAGATTTAGAGATCATATCTATGAAAGTTTGACATTTTACGCATGCGTACTGACACCGTATGAATGCAGTTGTACTTGATAAGTAATAGCTAACCTTAAACGCGCTAAATATCTTAAATGAACTCGTCTATCTTTCAATCTGGACAAAACCATTCATCATTTTCAGGGAAAAGTTCGAAAAATAAATTGACTGAATAGTGAAAAATTCATGAGCAGACGGTCAGGACATGTCGGCTGATCTGCATCTGCAGTGGTCGCATGGGTAGTATAAGTGGTCGTCAGCAAGCTAAGGGTTAAAGGTGAACGCGTACACTCGAAATTTATACAAAGTTATTGGGTCACTATTGTGTCTGTTTTCGTATATATGTTTCTACCTCTTATGCACCATGTTTGTTGAATAATAAAGTATCATATCTGTAGAAAAATTCGGCCTGTAAACTAATGAATATCATAATTATGAGGAAAAAATATGAAAAAACGTATCGTCACCTATCCGGCGTTCGAAATTGACGTAATGACTTTTGCCGTAATTATACATCAGCATGCTTTACCGATCAGACTTGACCGGGCATTAGTCTGCTTTACCCATGTGACTAGTGCGTGCAGACTGATATCAGATGACACCGACTGTTCATGGTCTGCACTGGTCGCAATTCAGTCAGTACATATTTTGAAGAAAAAAAATCCATACAATGATAAATAGTTTTGTCCAGATTGAAAGAAAAACAAGTCCAATAAAAAATAAGGGTGGTAAGCAGTTTAAAAATAGACAGAAGCCCTTAAAAAACTCGTTGATAAATTATGTTATATCTTCTCAAGAGAAGGATCAATAACTCTTTCAGAGTCTTATTTAACTAACATATAAATTTAAATCATGTCAACTGGGTAAATCTTTCTATCATATTACATCTTTAACATTGACCTTCCTTTTTGTAATTTTCTTACACGAATATTAATTAGTTGTTTGTATTTCTAGCCTTAATAAACACATGTTTACTTTGTGTAATATTGTGGTGACATGAACGCTATTTTTAAAAGTTAACATAACAAGCTCGGAATTGTGCAAATACGAAAAACCCGTGCAGAAAACATCATCATCATCATCATCATCATCATAATCATCATCAACAACAACAAAACAAAAAAGCATTTCTCGAATAACTCGTTTGAATTAATATAATATCGTTCAAAAGTATCTTCTAATTTGCAAAATCATTATTTTCATAAAACTCACAAATAACACGTGCTAAAAATTTCTACTATAAGTTTGATTTATCTGTCTTAATCTTTCTTTTTTTTGCCAATGAACACCTGAATGTTTAATTCTCGGAGGCAATTTAAATCATACACATTTCATAAAACATATATGTCACATTTTAATGGGAACACAAATATTTCTTTATATACTAGTATATATACATATATTCTATTTAAGTTGTTGCTTATTTCCACGGTTTGTTAATCGCTACGCAACATTTCTTCCAAATTTCATTCGATGATAAATCGAAAAATAAAATATTTTCGAGGTGATTTTTTGTATGTTTTCGGCGAGATTATCATCTAAACGAGACAGAGTAATGTCTTAATTTAAAGATCTCATCCCACAAGCCCGTTGAAAACCCGCAAAAGTTGATTTAGGTCGATGTTTGACAGTGTATTACATTTTCATTTTATAATAAACTATCAACGAATGTGATAAAAACGTATATATTTCATATAAAGGTAAATTACCTTGTAATAAATATGAATTATTATCGTATTTTCATTACTGTACTAAATGTTTTCGCCTACCCCGCTACTTATGAATTTATCGACATAATGACGTGAAGAAAACAGAACAGAACAGAACAGAACTTATTTTACATCGTTTTTATTTCGACTTACAGTTTACTCTTAAGCGATGAATGAGCAGTGGCCTAGTGGTAAAGGTATCTGAGACACAGTGAACATGGGTTCGAGCCCTACTCATGTCGCGATCTTGATTCCTCATATGACACCAGTACTGGTTTGTTCAAGGAAGTGACTTCACAATCGAGCTTAAATGATGTTTGATATATGGTATTCCGTAATAGTCACGTAGCAAAACACCGTATAGTTTTTGAGAATGGGTACATCTGTACGTTTTCTTGTTCATACAATAATATGAAGAACAAATTGTTATAATAAAAACAACAGTATAAAAATGAATGAATATTAGAAAAAAACAACACTTTCCTTAACAGTAATCTTATAAGGCTGCTTCTTCTTGGGTCCGTCAGAGTGGGGTCAAGTCAGAGTGGGTCAAATCGGAGTGGGGACAGGCAGGAGTGAGGTCAGTCAGTGCTGGTCAAGACAGATTGGGGTCAGTCAGAAAGGTTCAGTCAGAGTGCAGTCAACATTCTTCTATATACATTCTGCTTACTAGTATTATGTGTAGTGAAAGTGGGAATTCTTTCAAAACATTAAATATATATTGATAATTTAGACGTGAAAGTAATTGAAATAACAAGCCTGTTAACGGATTATAAAATTCATAACTCTAAAAGTGTGATGTATTAATGATAAATGTAAGATTTGTGAAGTGACACGGAATTCAAGTTGGGTTGTTGTTTTTTTTTTGTTACCCAATTTCTAGTTTTCTAACTATTTTTTGTAAATTTCAACAGGTGTTAAAAGATAATTTTTCATGCGTAACCCGTTTTTGAATGGAAAGGATATAGTTCCTCGTTCTTAATATTTCAAATTCGGATTTATTTGTGTCTAATAGTAAAATTATAATTAAAATAAAATAGAGTACTTTTTTCAAACAAACGTTCAGATACAGATACTACTAAGATGCACAGGAAACTTCGAAAAATCTTGACGAACGAGATTCTCCGAGATTCTGCGGGATGCAGCA
This sequence comes from Ruditapes philippinarum, assembly GCF_026571515.1. Taxonomy (NCBI): domain Eukaryota; kingdom Metazoa; phylum Mollusca; class Bivalvia; order Venerida; family Veneridae; genus Ruditapes; species Ruditapes philippinarum. The sequence continues at coordinate 126,000 of NW_026867129.1, read as the reverse complement.
AGCAAATGGTTTTATAACTACCACAAAATAACAAACACCGTGTTGAACGATTTATACTGAAGTTTAAATTTTGTTACATTCCCACCATGAAGTATTGGATAACGATCAAAAGTTGTAATATTTTCTAATTTATTCGGTTGTTTGAATATTCAAGAGTTTTCAAATAGTTGTATGATCATTCCAATGAGTCTTAGTTGTATGATTATTTCACGATATAAATCAGTTGTATCAATTGTATTTCACAAACTTGTATATGATCATGCCAGTTAGTAAAACAGTTCTATGATTATTCTATGAAGTATATACTACTCAACATTTGATAGGGATCACTTATTCGATTGTATATATTTTATGGGTATATACATGTACAACAAATAATTAGTGTAAAGTGATAATTTGATAATTTTGATATTAATGTATGGTAATTTAGTGTTGTTCTTTTTGTAATGTTCTGATTAATCACTTACGCGTGACAAAGGTGTAATCTGGATAAGGGTGGTTTTTATGGGTGACAACAAGTGGAATGAATTTGAAAGTGAGCCTATAGTGTAAATATGTTGTCAGTAACGAGTGTGGTGCCCATAACATGTTTACTTTCGTGTCATGGTAATTTTCATGCCATTATATGTGTTTGCTTGTTTATATGTTAATCACGAGAAACTTGTTGTTTAAGTGATTAATAACTGTTCTTGGTTTTTGTTGTTGTTGTCTTTCTTCTTCTTCTTCTTCCCATATGTGTTTTAAGGAAACAATATGCTGTATAATCATTCCAAGAAAATGTTTGACCTGAATATTCAAAGAAGTAATATAGTTGTATGATTATTTTCAGAAGTGATTCTATTGTATGATCATATCAAGAAGGTTTGCTTGTTAAATTGTTTGTTTGATTGGTTTTAATGCCAATTCGAACACATTTTCGGTTATATTTTGGCGGTTGGTCCGTCCATCTGGTTTTCAAGGGCATATTACACGTCATTATCAATGTCACGGAAGATAATCTGTCGTATTATTATATCACGAGCATTTATTTCAAGAAATAATACAATTGTATGATTAATGTTTTAAACTAATACACTTTTATTTAACAAGAGTAAAAATCTTACGAATTATTCTTGGCATAAAGAACATGTTTATTAAAGGCACACCATGCCTAAGAAACGAATATTATTTTCCTTCTTTAGAAAAGACAAAAATAGGTTTTATAATGTTCATATTAATATTACTGTCTAGATATACCTTTAATGATTATTACTTGAAGAAATTAGCAATGAATGTGGAAAAAATATATGTCAATGAAGTAGCAAAATGAAATCAAAGTAGTATTTTGACTTCCATACAAAGCACTTAATCACTTTAACTGTACTTATTGCCAAAAAGCAACAGAAAAAAACGGTTAAGGCCACAAGCCAGTCATAAATGTTTTAGAAATAACAACGAGACACCAAAAGTGAAGTAAAAATTAAAGTATTTCTTGGGCATAATGGGCCTTTAACTTAATTTTATTCTTGTGACACAGATAACGGTATGGGTTCAAAATAATTTCAAATATTGTGAAACATAGCCACAAAATTTATGTTGACGGTTTTGCATATCGTGTACCATCATTCCATAAATTTTTATTAATTTTAACCTACAAAGCATCAAAAGCAAGCGCTTCAGTAAAGAAACAGAAACAATTTACGGTTGTCCGCATAACTTAAAATCTTAAATATTTAAAACAATGAACTGGTAACATTTCTGGCCTTACGGCAATGATTCTGAAGTGTAGGCGTAAATAAAAAGCGGTGTGCCAGTCTAGTCGCCAAAAAACAAAATGGCGGATGAAAAATTGACTTCACTTCTGGCAATGAGTCGGTAAAATACGCTTTTATAGCCGAAAGAAAAGTAAGATTGACCGTGTTAAAAGTATGCATAGGGAGGTTAAACATAATAGATTAACATGCAGCTCCGCATAATTTGTCACTTTTAATGTGAAAATAGCGAGATACGAATGAATGAATGAACAGGCAAACTATCGTAACAAATTAATCAGTTGTTAAACACACCAAAACACGAACAAATGACTTAACATGGCAAAACATCATGTAAACTACAGAAAGATGATTTACACATTGTCATTTGACTGTCCGACTGTTTGTTTATTTCATGTTTACATCGTTTTAATTAGTTCAACATTTGTTGTTTTGTTATTGGTTTTTTGTGTGTTTGTTTGTGGAACTATTGTGATACGAGAGTGTGGAAGAGGCACACATTATTCTCAAGGCTCTTTATATAGACGCTACAGAACACCTGTAGATGCACGTTATTAAATAATTTTAACTGTATATAATGTCAAGTCACCGGTTAAATTACTCATGTCAATATATGTCCAAAATGACTTCAAAAGGGCTCCTTTTAACCAAATAAATTCCTGTAACATTAGTCCTACAGGTTCAATGATTGTCTTTTAAATACATTGAACATAAATACGATCCTTTTTGGGGGGCCATGCAACCATACACATTATTTCATACGCTTAAATTACATTTTTCATTTTCAGAGCACTTGCTAAAATGAGTAGTATAGCGGCTATCGAAGTTCCTGGAATGTGCGAAAGTTTAATTGGACTAGCTAAACGTCAACAGAAAATCTGTCGGCGGAATATAGAAGTGATGGATAGTGTACGATACGGGGCTCACATGGCAATAGAGGAGTGCCAATTCCAGTTCAGAAACCGACGGTGGAACTGCAGTACTGTAGATCCTGTGAAATTATTTGGAAATTTTCTTAAATTAGGTAAGGTACATTTTGAGATGTATACGTTCCCTCTTCATATATGTACAGAAATCTATCTTATGCTATTTTGATGCCCGAGAACCATGTGCTTTGATGACCGTACCCAAAGATTAAAGCTTAGCATGCCATATTATTACAGTAAAGCCTTGGCAGAGCGTTCTTTCATGACTACAACAGTATTATTTTTTCCCAAAGTAAGACAAAGTAACACCTCAAATTATTTGTCTCCCAAAGGGTGTTACTCTACAGGAGTTGTACTCTCTATATAACGGTCACGTGTCCTACAGATGTAGGTCGCTGATTTCGTATCACTGATGCACTGAGTTCGAATCCCAAACAAGAGGAAAACTGTCGTCTGCGCCGAATACAATTTGATTATGTTGCTTGATTATAAAAACACGTGTTCTGGAACAAGGAAATCAAATTACATTTTTGTAAAAAGTTTTGTTAGATTACAGGAATATGTTGCAGTTTTTATTTAATTATGATTTGTAAAGAATAGTCAATTTTAAAAACGTCGACTTTAAATCGTTTTTTCCTTTATCTTTCGAACAAAAACATAAAGTAAAGCTATCAACTCAGCAATGTAATCACATTGTCGTAAATCTGCTTTACGATAATTCAATTGTATAAGATCAGTGGTTATCCATTGTTATTTATCATTCTCAAAATGTTGTTAATTTATCCGAGATCTTATCAGTCACGGATTGTCATTCTTTACACCAAATAAAATGTCTTGTAAATGCAATTAACTTTTACGATGTGTTAATTTCACGACGCACGCAATAGAACCGGAGAAAAACAGGCGCAGGAAATAATTCTGTTATCGGAGGGTATGTAAAGAAATTAACACCCAATAAAGTACGGCATCTGATGAATGGAATGGCATTTAGCACCTACATATATATTGTCTCGTGCGAACATTCGAGTTTGCCAGCACTTGTTGTTTTTTTTTTGTTTTTTTTTTAGCTGAGAAGAATAGAGCAAACGAAAGTTTCATTACGTTTAATTCTAATTTTACGAAGAATTTTGAAAATAAACGATTTAATGCAATCAAAGCGAGTCATTCATATTATGTTATAGTAATGATGATGAAGCATCGGTATTGATTAACCACCAGTCATTTGAAATATCGGGCTTTAGCTCTCAAAAGAAATGCGAACTCTTGAAGGCTAGTTAGTTTTTTATGCAAAACGTGAAAAAGTACCTTATTATTACCCCATAAAACAGATTGGGTTTTATCGACAGCTATTTCTTAGACGAAAACAAGACTGCTTCTTTATTCGGTCTGGACAGTAGAGAGGTCAATACACGGAATATTTTGATGTTCCGTGGAGCTCGGGTCATTTCATACTTGCCCTCGTGTCAAAGCTAGAGGTGGATGTAAGCGCTACGTGATCGTGGCGCCACGCAAATAACCTAACTAGGTATTTACTATTCTCCGGGGTTGGGAAAGGTTTCTGATGACAAGTAAACAGTGGGGGACTGACTGGTGTACAGTGGGGACGTCTGGTGTACTGTGGGGAACGGACTAATTTACAGCGGGGGACGGACCGGTGTAAAGTGGGGAAAGACTGGTGAATAGTTGTATAATATAGTAGCGACGATATGATTTTTCTCCTTTCTTTTTTAACAATACTGACATTTAAAAAAAAAATTCCGACTTTTAGCACATAGTTAATGCACAATTAAACCCTTAGATACATTTCATATAGCTGAGAACGTTTCCAATGTTTTAAGCATAATGTTAGACAACCTGCGTCAGCACTGACTCATGCCAAAATAAATACGCAAAACATTTAAAGAAATATTCGACTATTTAAGATGGAAATCGTGTGTATTCAAGCATTCTCGTTGAAAATAAAAACACATATCTAACTGCGATAAAATTTCATCACATCGTTGTATCATCAGCCTAAATTGTTCAGTAAATAGAAAAGTACTTAACCCCCCGACCCTGATGATATGGTCCTATACCAAATACAGATATACATCTCTTGATTAATGTTGCCGTAGTTATTCGGGTACGGTATGGGTACAGAATTGAAACATATATGTATACAGATATAAATTCAAGAATTTCTGAAAAATAGCAATGTTTAATGTGAACGTTTTGACACTCTCTCCATTCCGATCGCTTTCTTTTGGGTTTTCAATCTTTAAAATTTCACTTAAGAAACACTAACATATACAAAGCTTTAGAATATAATTTTAAAAAATGCCCTTTTTAAATAAAGAAATGGTATGGAAATTCATTAAAACGTCTTAAATTTAGTAAATCTTTATTTTAATTTCTGTAAAAAAGGAAATAGTATAAGAATTTAACAGGAAAGATTTTGATTTTTATCAAGTCAAGCGTTTCTTGCGAGCAGTATGACGTCACTCTATCACAGATATTTGGTTTGATAAGATGTGATCTACTTTAAAGACATTGTATGTGTGAAAAGATTTAGAATTAGGGATTTTTCTTGGTCAGAGAGCGCAAATATGCTTTTTAAAAGAAATTAAACGCTTTTATTTTTAAAGGGGACAAAATTATAAGATGTTGATGGAACGGAAAGGACGCCAAATAAAACTTTATTTTCGCTATTTGTTTAGACGATCCGCTACAAGAATCTTTATCTGTATTTGTGATTAGAGCATCGATAATAGACAGGCTGATGGGTGGATAACTGCCTGTCGAAATAATACAAATTGTTACACCCAGGGTCACAGAATCATGCAAACTTTCGACATAACAGCCGCTTAATTTCAAGTTAGAAAAATACACCATATCTTGAAAGAGCGTGTGTAAGCATGCGTTTAAGTGACGTGTTTGTTTTGACAGTCACAACGGAGCTATGTGATGGCTATGATACGGCGGATAAATACCTATTTAATTACTATAGTTCGTTTATTTCCCTCTATATCAAATTTGTATTACAATGATACGATTTTCTGTATAAATTCCTGATGATTTTTTTAAAAAGGGAATGATCTTGAAAACATGACACAGTTTTTGTTAATGTGAATTCCTGGCGATCTTTTTTTTCAAAACAAAATAAAAACTTATGACACATAGGATCCTCATTGACTTTAGAAATAAACTTTAAAAAGTGAAGTTTTAATTGGTTAAATCATAACTAACTTTCTCTTCGAATGAAATTGCTGGATATCGTTTAAAATTAAGTTTTACAGATTTTTGTTAGCAATTTGATGACGTATTTGTTTTTCTACGCAATTATCAATCGCAACTTCTCGGCCCTTTTCGTCAACTTTCATTTTATATGAATAATAGTCGAGGTGTTCCGATTAGGCAACACACACACTATGTCGCGTTTCGCCACTCCGTCATTTTCCTTAAAGATATAGTATGCTTAACTTTAATTGCAGAACTTTATTGAAATATATTTAATTCTTCCTGAATATGTCTAATTTGAATAAGTGAATCTATAAACTGTGCCACTATGCAATTATACTGTGTGATTTCCTGTAGTGTTTAGAGTTTAAAACATAACACATCATTTCAAGATGTTTATTTTACATTTCAAAAGAGACTGTATATAATAGTAGTTAACTTTTTTTTTTCAATGTCAAATTTGAGCATAATAATTTTATACATGTATATCGTTAACATTTTATGTATCAATTAACGTCCAATGTGTAATTAGATAACATTAGGATTGGGATTAGTAGTGTATGCTTATAGAATAAAAGAGTGAACGAACGAACGAATGAACGAATTAATTAATTAGAACATAAATCCAGTTTAACCACAATCATAGGCAACCCTGCTCGTCTAAACAATTAACCAACAGTCTTAACAGTTTAAGATCTAGGCCAGCCTGCACATCCACCAGCAAAGATGTTTTGATCTGACGAACCTGTACGTCTTAACATTTAAATCACGAGCATAGATCTAGTCCAGCCTGTATATCAATACAATATAACCATTAGCATATAGATCCAGGCCAGCATGCAAACCCATACACATACATCTTTATCAGATTTTATACTGTTGTCTTGTCAGTGTTCGTCATTTGATATTGAAATCATGGACGGTGTTAAATTTTAAACTGGATAAAATTGATTGCACAAAACTCAGCGACGCCAAGTTTAATGTTCATGAAATGACAATAAATAAAACTTTTGCCGGATTTAGTGGCAGCTATAACCACAGACATTTTATACAGTATGCTTTAATGTTTGTTTTTATTTGGTTATACATGTTTCTACATGTTATACAGGAAAATTTAGCTGCTACAAGTTTTTTTATTGGACGTTAAAGTACTTAATATACTTTTTTTGCAAATCTTGTTATTTTTTCATTGTTTCTAATTGATTTATATGAATACACTCTTATGGGGCATTGTTGATAACTGTCTTACATAGCAAGTCATCTTGTAGCTCAAAATACATGTATGTACAAAGACAAAGTATGTTATTATATAAAAACAGGTAACTCCTATTGTATAAACATAACATGTCACGCCCATTTGTCATAAAATGTATGTTTCCATCCCAGGTATTATAGGTTCGAGTCATATTGTAGCCATTACTTTGTTTGTTTCATATGACACCACATTCCTGAAAGCAGGGTTGAGCTTGATTGAAATAAATTGAAAAGGCAGTAAAAATTAAATTAGTTTATTTCTTATTCGAATTTCTTTCCATCTTCAACTTAATCGTTAGCAAATTGCAATAATTTTGTTTTATAAATAAATCGATCGCATCGATATATCGTTTTGCGTTTATTCTTATTTTTCTCTTTTCATATCGCCCATACATATAATAATGTTATTTTCATTCAACTGATTTTACTTCATTTGGTTGTAAACTTATAATATTTAAAAGTCTACCAATAATCATTGGACATGTAATTATGCAGTATGTTTTAAGACAAACAAAGATCCGGCCAAATATTAGTTAACGACTATTTTAGACATAAGATTTCGCTCCATGACTGCTACTAGTATATGTAAATAAATAGTATTGCAACAACAAGAAACGTACACTTTTAACTGAAAGATGCAATAAATAGATATCAAAATATATATGTTTTGTTTTATTTTCTTCAGGTACACGTGAAGTGGCTTTTGTACATGCTATATCAGCTGCGGGCGTGGCCCATGCAGTGACACGTGCTTGTAGTAAAGGTGATCTCGAACATTGTGGGTGTGACAGAACTGTCAGTGGGCGGAGTTCTGAGGGTTTTGAGTGGTCAGGGTGTTCTGACAATATAGCTTTTGGAACTGCTTTTTCTCAAAAATTCGTCGATGCCAGAGAGCGGCGACGGAAAAGTAAAAATATAAAGCGTGTATTAATGAATTTACATAATAACGAAGCGGGTAGAAAGGTAAGTACATGTATAATTTTAGAATTTTTGAATACCGTATAATATTCTATAGAGATGAATTTAGTCACCAAAGTTAATTTAGTTTTTTTTTCAAATTCGGCCAGCTTAACCATTTATTTTTATTCTACTATTTATTTTGCAAACAAAATTTTGATTGCAAAAAAGAAAGTGTAAGGAATAACGGAATTGAGTCTTTTGGTGACTTTATTCTATACTTTATTGAGTTTATCATGAGTGGGTTTCTGTCAATTTGATTTACATTTTTTTTCTTGCACCTATCAGTACCGTCCGTGAACAGGCTCAATCAAACCGAGCCTGCAACATTTTCAATTGTGCCGTGTTGGGCTTTCTTTAAGGCCTGGTCACACAGCCTTTCGCGTCTGTATCGCGGTTAAAATTTCGCGAATTTTTTTGCACGCAGTTGCCCGTGGTGGAAAATGTGCAAAATTGGCGTACCCGCGGTTTACCCGTGGTATGCCCGCGGAACAGACGCCGGCGACTGTTCTGCGTCCTTATCGCGGGTGAAGCGCGGCGGTACCGCGGCCTACCACGGGTATAATAAAGCAGCCGAACCGGGCTGTAGAAATCATAACCGCTCAAGACACAGTCCCGTGAAGATCAAGCTATGGCACCGAAGAAGAAGCCCACGTCGAGCTTCCCGGCCAAGAAGAAGAAGCAGCGTGCGAGCAAGAAGCCGAGGGCGAAGGCAACAGATGAAGGCAGCCCAGTGCCTGTGGAGGCCGCCAAGAAGCCCGAGGCAGGAGTCACAGTGGAGGTGCAAGCTGTCGTCCACTCTGCTGTCGAAGTTCCGAGTCAATGAGGAGCTGATGGACCTGTACCACTTGGTTCTGATGCTGCTTGAGCAGCAAGACGAGGTCATTACGGTGACAGGGATCAATGTTCACCCCTTGACGTCTGGAGCACAACTGACGAATGCTCGGCAAATCGCGCTTTTTATATACCTAAAATCAGACGTTTTACGGACGCGATTAGGCCGTGGACAATCGTATTTGGGACGTGTACAAGACGCAATTGAACGTGATTAGGCCGGTATTGGGGCGCACTGTTTACGCGGAGAAAAGCGTTTGTCCATGCTTACACGCGGTACACACGCTAATGCACGTGATAACAAAGCGGTACAGACGCGGAACAAACGTGCTATGACCGTGCTCCACCCGCGATTACCCGCTAAAATGTGGCGTCCTACCGCGTGTTACCACGTCTTAACCGCGGCCGTAGCACGTCTTAGCACGTTCGTTTCGCGTCTGTACCGCGTCTTTACCGCGTGTGTACCACGTGTACCGCCCGCGATAACCCGTGGTCTAAATTTTTGGGCAGCCCAAAACTTTTTCGCGCGGCCAACCGCGTGTGAATTTCTTACCGCGTGTAACGACGAGTAAAGTACGGCTGTATCGCGTTTTTATCGCGACCTCAAAGCGTCCAACGGCGTCTGCTTCACGGGTAGAAATTTTTGGCCATTATTCGGCCGCGATACGCCCGTGGAGGGCTGTGTGACCGGGCCTTACGGGATACTTATTTTCTCTATTTGATATAATCATGCTTATTATTTTATTATAACTTCGGTCCTACCCGGTAAAAGGGGGCGGGGGAGTGTTTTGACTTTTGACTAACAGCAGAGATCTATACAGCAGAGACATAGATCTCTGCTTGCAGGTTATCAAACCCGTAGTTAAGACCCCACTCTGTTGAGACCGTCAGATGGCAAAATCCATGCACATTGTCCCCACACTGTATGTTAGATGAATCTTCCGCTATTTTGACGCCAAAACATAACCACTTTATTGATCATAGACGGAATGTAAAAAACTTGACTAATTTGCCCTGCCACCCCTCGCATTTGCCCTGCCTACCCTCGCATTTGCCCTATCACCCTCGTATTTGCCCTGCCACCTCTCGCATTTACCCTGCCACCCCTCGCATTTACCCTGCTACCCCTCACTTTCCCACCACGGATGCACGGGTTACCATTGGCTGATGCCAATTCAGATATATTTCGGTACTTTGGTTTCAACGTTAGCCGTTGTATTAATCTTTAGTACAATAATTATTGTTTTCCTTTAAGTAAAAATATCTTACTTAGCACGTGGCGGCAACTCACCCAAGTCCATATCTCTACGTATTCATTACAAATTTAACTACTGAAATGCTTCAAATGATAATTATAGTCTCTCATTTGATCCAGGCCGATTAATATCAAATCTAGTTAATTCCGGCTTCCGTTCTGAAACTATTAATAAAACATTTTGTTTCTTAGAAAACACGTGTTCTTTAACTGCAAGGGAATGCTAACATGATCTGATGCACATTGATAGATCAGGATGCAATTTGGTTGCATTTCCGTGTAAAAACTCATGAAATACCATCAGTTCAAATCAAACCACGAGTTTGCATCAACCCCCTACCGCGCTGTCCTCGTTAAATCGAGACTGCTTTCCAGTTTACACTCAATTTCCCCCACCGTCGTATTTATTTGATTTAATCAAGGACTTTTCTTTATTGGCATTTGCCTGTTTTCTTGTAGTTCATTTACCACCGTCTTTAATCCAATGCGACACTTTTACACGTTTAGTTATGGCCAATTTATACCCATTCTTCTGAATAGAATGAAAAGATGTGGATCGTAAAACCATCCAATTTTCATTTTATCCGAAACTTGGCACATAGCTGTCCATTGTTCCCATAATACTTCAAGTCAACTGCAAAAAATTACACAAAAGATGTAAAAACTAAGGAAAAGATTGCGACCCGGTTTTATAGCATTTTCATAACTATTTATTATCGTGAACGAACGGATAAATAAGAGATGAACTTGAATAAAAGTGCTAATTTTATTCATAAAGGCGGTATTAAACTGTCCGTAATATTGAAGCAAATACCGCAGCCAGAAGATGGGATTTAGCGAAACCCTTTTATTCATGTCGTAAAAAATGCCATAAACAGTTTAACAAGAAAATTGAACCTTTAAGGTGTCTAGCTCTGCGGTCATTTGTAATTCGTTTATCTACGGATTTGACCACTAAAAGTTTTTTTTATGATTTTTCTTTTTACATAATCGTTTACGACACGGGGCTACACCTATCTTACCTACCATAAAAAAACTTAATTAACAATTATTTAATCAACCATAAATATAATTGATAAGACATATAAAGAAATGGCAATTCAAAAGAAAAATAAGCAGCACAAACAAATATCACAAACAAACAATATTTTGTTATCGTCGTTGTCTAATAAAATTAATAAATTTTTATATGATTATCATAAACTAAAACAAAAAATATGTTTTGCTTTCACTTTTATAAAAGGCAATTCGGATTGCAATTCACAATCATAAAATATTGCAGCTCAATGGTTTTTTAGCTCACCTGTCACAAAGTGACAGGGTGAGCTTTTGTGATCGCTTTTCGTCCGGCGTCCGTCCGTCGTCCGTCCGTCGTCCGTCCGTCCGTCGTCCGTCCGTAAACTTTTACTTTAAAAGACATCTCCTCATAAACCACTAAGCCAATTTCATCAAAACTTCACAGGAATGTTCCTTTGGTGGTCACCTTTAAAAATTGTTCAAAGAATTTAATTCCATGCAGAACTCTGGTTGCCATGGCAACCAAAAGAAAAAACTTTAAATATCTTCTTTTAAAAAACCATAAGAGCTAGAGCTTAGATTTTTGACATGAAACATCTTCTAGTGAGTGTCTACCAAGTTTGTTCAAATAAAAGCCCTGGGGTCAAAATTGGCCCCGCCCCGGGGGGTCATTGATTTTCCCTATATGCATATAGTAAAAACCTTAAAAATTCTTCTTTTAAAGAACCCAAAGAGCTAGAGCTAAGATATTTAGCATGAAACATATTCTAATGGGTGTCTACCAAGTTTGTTCAAATAAAAGCCCTGGGGTCAAAATTGGCCCCGCCCCGGGGGGGGGGTCATTGATTTTCCCTATATGCATATGGTAAAAACTTAAAAAATCTTCTTTTAAAGAACTCAAAGAGCTATGGCTAAGCTATTTAGCATGAAACATGTTCTAATAGGTGTCTACCAAGTTTGTTCAAATAAAAGCCCTGGGGTCAAAATTGGCCCCGCCCCAGGTGGTCATTGATTTTCCCTATATGCATATAGTAAAAACTTAAAAAATCTTCTTTTAAAGAACCAAAAGAGTTAGAGCTAAGATATTTAGCATGAAACATGTTCTAATAAGTGTCTACCAAGTTTGTTCAAATAAAAGCCCTGGGGTCAAAATTGGCCCCGCCCCGGGGGTCATTGATTTTCCCTATATGCATATAGTAAAAATTTAAAAAATCTTCTTTTAAAGAACTCAAAGAGCTATGGCTAAGATATTTAGCATCAAACATGTTCTAATAGGTGTTTACCAAGTTTGTTCAAATAAAAGCCCTGGGGTCAAAATTGGCACCGCCCCGGGGTCATTGATTTTCCTTATATGTGTATAGCAAAAACTTAAAAAATCTTCTTTGAAAAAACCCAAATAGCTAGAGTTAAGATATTAAGCATGAAACATCTTTTAGTGAGTGTCTACAAAGTTTGTTCAAATAAAAGACCTGGGGTCAAAATTGGCCCCGCCCCGGGGGTCATTGATTTTCTTTATATGTGTATAGCAAAAACTTAAAATCTTCTTTGAAAAAACCCTAATAGCTAGAGTTTAGATATGAAGCATGAAACATCTTCTAGTAAGTGTCTACAAAGTTTGTTCAAATAAAAGCCCTGGGGTCAAAACTGGCCCAGCCACAGGGGTGTCATTGTTTTTAACTATATGTGTATAGTAAAAACTTTAAAAATATCTTCTTTTAAAAAGCCCAATGAGCTAGAGCTTAGATGTTTAGCATGAAAAATCTTCTTATGGGTGTCTACCAAGTTTGTGCAAATAAAAGCGCTTGGGTTAAATTGGCCCTGCAACGTTTGGGGGGGGGGGGGGGGGTGGGGTTGGGGGCCTATATACAGGTGAGCGACCTCAGGGCCATCATGGCCCTCTTGTTTCTATATAGTTTTGATTTCCGTTTAGATCAAACACATAATGAGAATGCAGTTGGTCTTGGAACTATGTCGTCCAGCGCGATAACAAGCGTAAAGCCTTAATGCGGTCAATCGGTAGTAAGCCCGATTTAAAATAATTATAATATAATCGGTGCGCTATGGGCCGTTCTCCGAAGTAAAATATGAAAATTTTCGTATTCCTTTAAGAAAAATAAATAAATTTACACAAAACGTCAGATAGATTTTAGGGTTGAGATAAATTAATGTTCAACACCATGTTAAAATTTATAATGTTAATTCGTTTTAAACACTGTCAAAATATGTCGATAAACTATCTTTTAGTGAAAGGGCTGTTTTCACGGTTCACGAGCTGCGTTTGATTCTATTACCACGTGGTGCGAAACTTCCATTTACCACTTGATGGATTAAACACCATAACAGCTGGAGAATTTTTGAAAAACGTTAAAATTATCAAAATTTGCCATTTTTCAAACCGTTTAACATGAATAATTTTATATAAATTAACTTAAAGTGTCAAGGAATTATCCATAAATCATTTTATTTGCTACATATATAATACACTAAATTCTGAAAAGAGAGAGGGTAAAGATGTCTTAAATTTACAAATATACAACAGTCTTATAAAGGCAGCGCAATGTAATATACAATACAGAGAGGGTGTTTCTCTCGTTCATACTATGTTTTAAAATCCATTGGAAAATAGGTACATGTAGATCTGTGAAATTTTTCAGTATAAATTGGAAACCATATTTTTGAGCTAGTTTCAAAAGTGTTGCAACTTTTTTCAATTTTGGGTCGTTTTCAAAGTCTGAATAATTATTCTGAAAATTCTAAAAGGAGTGAGCGTTTGAAACAAGTATAAATTGGTGTAGACCTCCATCAAATGGTACTTAAATCTCGGAAAAATATTTCCAGTCCCGGCATGTCACTATAAAGGCAAAAATACTATTCGTTCGTCTGCATCTCCAGATCATATATTTTTTTTTCAAGTCTGTGAGAGAGTTCTGGCCCCTGAAAGAAGTTTTCGGTCGTCTTTTTCTTCACGTAAACGACATATCATTTGAATGAAATTTTGAAATATTATATGCTCTGTTTCATTTTGAAAAAAAACAAACTCAAAATAGAACGCATACGCAGATTTTTTTTTTTTTTTTTTTGTAAAATGAATTAAGGCAGGTATTTAACATCCCTTTTGCTAAAAGTGTCACGGTGAAGATAAGGTCTTATTTATATCTTGCTTACATTATGAATATTTGTTGTGTATGTGAAAATGTTTGAACTTTCTCCGATGTATAGGATGATAACTTTGTGAAGCTAAGTTTTTTAATTCAGTCAGTTATGAAAATAATTATTTACATCTTGATAATAAACTAGTGAAATAATGTCATAATCGTGCCATTTACCAGTTAATTAAATTTAGCTATTTAGCAGAACAAAACTTTAAATATTCAATAATAATAATATACTTCAATACGAACTATTTTAAAGAAGTTTACGAAAGTATTGAAACATTTGATCACTGTGTATGCCAGCATTTATGATAGGAAATAAAAGGATGTCATCACTCGGCAATTTCCATGCACCATGTTTGTTAATTCTTAGAGTGTTAAAGTAGAGCTGTCTCCTTATGACTGTTTAGCACGGAATGTGACGGAGATTGACGTACGGGTTATAGAACGTAACGGAAATTGCCGATTGTGTACGAGATATATGTATCAATTCGGTACTGAATCCATTCGTAGCAACAATGTGTTTTTAACACCAAAATTGAGACAGGTTCAGAGTAGTACTTACATAAAGCTACTTTCAGTGTCTATTCTAGGGGGATTTTTATCGAAAAATGAGAATTGGATTTGTTGATCTTTTCCCTTCTTTATCTATGTAAAATACCCCCCCCCCGCCTCTGAAAAATAGGGGTGAATTCTCATAAATATGAGTGAATCCCCCCAATGCCCCTCCTATAATAGACACTGACTTTGCCGCCACTATTACAACCTGGCTAGCCTACACATTCAGGTTGCCCTACACATCAAGTTTGTCTAACAAGGCGCTAAACTGTTGGTAGCCCACTTTCAATACATGTATTCCTATATTAGAATCACAAACCATTTCCAAATTCAAGGACTCATTCATTACAAAACATTCAGTTTGCCTAGAGTTAAAAATTCCGTATGGAAGTGTTTAAGAACGAATTGACCTGCATAGGTTTTATTTTGGATGATTGTTCATTTATTTCTAGTGTGGTAATAATTTCTTAATCGCGCCATATTAATTTCTTTGAAGGATGAAATCATAGCAAAAGTTTTGGCAGTAGCTTTATCAAGAATAAACGAACCCTTTAAGATTAATTGCAGAGTGTTTTCATTTTCACCCTGTACTGAACTCACGTTTCCCACTTGTAAGACATATTGAAAATAGTTTAGATAAACTCTGAAATGTAAACTGCATTTTGATTGGCTTATCGCATATTATTCGATCTCTTTCGGAATTCTTTTTGTATGACCGAAGATGAGTGCTAACCTCTGAATGTAAGATGCACTTTGATTGGTTTATCATCTCCTCCTTGATGACAGTGCTAGACCCTGGTTGTAAACTGCATTTTGATTGGCGTATGTTAAATCATTCTATGTCTTTCGGAATTATTTATGCATAGTCTCTGATGAAAATCCTGCCACTACAGTGATGTTCATATCATTTCAAAGTTCATTCAGAATAAAGACTGGTAATTTTGATAATAGATTGGCAATTTACATCAGAATGATCATATGCTTGAACAAAACGTTGAACGAATAAATGCTTGAACAAATAGTTGAAATGATTCAACAAAAAGTTGAACGAAAAAATGAATAAATAAATAGTTGAACGAATGAATTATTAAACAAATAGTTGAAAGAATAAATGATTAAAAAATGGTTGATTGAATAAATGATTGAATAAATAGCTGAACAATAAATGATTAAACAAATAGTAAGACCTAACACATAAACCTTATACTGTTAAATACATCAAAACTCAATGAATGAATGAATGAATGAATGAATGAATGAATGAATGAATGAATGAATGAACAATGAATGAATGAATGAATGGAAGAAGGAAGGAAGGAAGAAAGGAATGTGTATGTATAGATGGATGGATGGATGGACGGATGGATGGATGAAACGAACCGATGAACAAACTAATATATAGATAAATGAATGAATAAATGAATGAATGAAGGAAGGAAGGAAGGAACGAACGAACGAACGTTAGAATTAATAGCATTAAACTTTAATTATGATTATGATAACAAACATTAGTACAAGCGAATGACTCCTGGATGAATGTAAAATCTAATTTCGAATGCAAGCAAATCTTCTGACATTAATGGGGTATTTGGCAAACAGCTTGGCATTATTTTTTCCCAATCTTGTGATTTTTAATACGTATTAAACACTCTCCAAGTATGTGCTTTTAATTAAGGCCATGGAATTTACGACTAACTTGGCTACAATACTATAACATGATTGCTTAATACTGTAATCAAATTGCATTTTAATCAAATTAATGTAGGAAAACCTATAATAAACATGCTAGTTGCTTGGATAAAATGGATTCCCTGGTAAGATCGCCTCCCTATTACAATATTTATCGCTTGATTTATGTACGATATTCACCGGGAAACTTATATTTAAAACGTTGAGATGATGCTTATATGAGTAAACTATGAGATCATACGTCTGTCAGGGTGGTATCATCCAAATCACGTGACAGAAACATAATCAAACCGACCGTGATGTTTTTCCTTAGTCTGAAAACACAACAACACCAACAACCACAACCAGCCAACCAACCAACCAACCAACCAATTAACAACAACACCAACTAGCAAACAAGTACAAAAAATGTTTAAGTTTCAAAACAATACATTTTCTGAATTACATTATCTAGAACCTGCATTATTAGCTGAGTGAAAGGATGAACCTTTGATTCGTGAAGGTCCGGATCCTCGGTAAAGACCATGTTTCTTTCGATAAAATTTCGTCTGACGAAAGCATGTTTAATAAATTTAATCCTCAGCAGCTGTTTCAAATACCAATGTGGAGTAGTTGAAATTACTAATGAAATAACAGTCTGACACATAGCCCGATCGACCGACCGATGAATGGCCGATCTACTGTTCGACGACCGACCGACCTACTGTTCGACCGACCGACCGACCGACCTACTGATCGACCGGCTGATCGACGACCGACAGACCAGCTGATCGATAATGTTCGACCAACCGATTAAACGATTTACTGACCGGCCAAATAACCAGTTAAATCATCATGCTTGCAATCTATGAATGATTTAGAAATTTCAATGTTAATTTCACTCGAGTTCAATATCTGAAAATAAATCATGATTTATATATCAATGCTACAAGTAAAATACAACATTTCTTTCTCAAGCAGACGTCATAAATAAAGTCATTGTGCCGATTACATGACTTGTAAAACCGGAAAAACACTCGGCATAAGTTATCTTAACTGTTTAAACCTTTGTAAACATTGTGACATGAAATAATTTGAAATAAATGGCAGCCTTAAAAAGCAATTTATCGAGGGTACACTTGCCAACTTAGGCTTCTGCAAATAAAAGAAATTGTCGAGCAGATTTCTGGAGTCAATAGATATATTACTGATATAGTATCCGTATAGGAATTTGACATTAGGTCACGTGTCAATATATAAAATTCTTTAAGAAATTTGTTTGTTTTCGGATAAAATAAACTATTTATTGTGCCATTAGATTGATTCATTGATTTAGGTTAATAGTTTGGCGGGGATGTATATTAGCAACTTATAAGTACAAAATATGTCTTGTTTATACAAATCGTTACAAGAAAACATAAAAACTACGGAGTGCATAACGGGCAAAGGAATGCATGTATGGTAAAACTAAGATCAAGAAACGAATTGAGTATAATAATAGAATCTGGAAACAATTTACTTTTAATGTTCATGATGATGATGATTATGATGATGATGATGATGACGATGATGACGATGACCGGTCTCCTACGCAGTGATCTCCCCTTATCAGTAGAAAGATCTGTGCCACCACACTCATTTTTATCAATATTTTCATATTTCATATTTTTTAGCATTTGAATTTATTTTTCATTATTTTTTTACTTTTGATGATTTTTTTGGATAAACTATAACGAACGTAGGTGCGCAAAGTTAAAAACAAAACAGAAAGAGAAAAATGATGTTAGATTTTCTATGTAGCGGTCAATATTTACATTTGAATTTGGACGTTACGTCATATGACTTTCATCATCATGTGACGTCTGCGAAGGCAGTGATTACAATCTGCAAAGGGAGGTTATCACTGTGAGGAGTTTGGACGATGACGGGGACGACGTTGATGATTAGGATGACGGCGATGACGTTGTTGATGATGACGGGGACGACGTTGATGTTGATAATGATGGGGACGACGTTGATGACGGCGACGGTGTCGACGACGTTGATGATGATGATGACGGCGATGACGTTGTTGATGATGATGATGATGACAGCGACGGTGACGACGAAGTTGATGAAGATGCAACCTAACGACATTCATATAAAGTTTTTTAATAGTACTGTTTTACAATGAAAACAAAAATCATGTAGAAAAGTGTGTCGAAGACCCTTTAAGGCTCAGCTTTTTAAATTAATATATCATATATTAACTGTTGTATTTATCTTTGTTAAACGTCGAGCGACGACAGCTGTAACTGATGTTTATATCTCAATAAATGCCCTCACTTTGGCAATCTAGATTGATATATTTCTACACTTTAAACTTCTCATTGGTGAATATCAGTATAAGATATGATTTTGCATATGATTTATTGCCGAAAAGCTTGTAGAACTCCCCGAAAATGCCATTTTTAAACGGAAAAGTCTTTAATCTTAAGAAAAATATAATTTGAAACTGAAAGGAAAAAAGATTTTGAATGATTTGTGAAATAAATGATGCCTACAAAACTCTGACATTATCTTAATTACCGTCAGTTAATAAGTCAGGTCCGTCTGCAAATCGTAAAGAAGTACCGGTATATAATTTTTCGCGAATAATTTTGTTTAGTCGCAAATTATGACCAAAATCATTACGATTTGAGGGTAAAATAGGTAAACAATTTCATTTCTTATAGCTGTGTTATAGGTTTAGAATTTCTCCTGAATTTCTGCAAGACATACAGATGTTATATTAAGAATAATTATGTATACTAATATCTAAAATCCAATATAAATTCTATAGTGATATTAATACGATCTGACTTGTGAACATTAATTTATCTCTGATATTATAAATAAACACATACGAAAAATATTTTCAATGAAAGTATGTTAACTTCATATGTGAATCATATTGAAAATGTCATTTTAAATGATATTAGAAATAACATATCTTATAATATTGAAAACCAAAAATCGTGTTAAATGATATATAATATTGTAGATTAATATTAGATTGCAAATAAGAGAATAGAAGCATATTGAATAATACGTGTATATTCAATATACATGTAGTAAAAAATGTATGTTAAACAAGAAATACCGCTTAAGGCAATGAACGCTCCACTGTTGAATGTTCAACTTGTACATCATTTTGTCAACATTTGTTAAAGTACATCGGTCAATAAAAAAGAATGTATGAGCAAAATTGTAAAAGAAAAATCTATGAAACTACTTACTAAACCAAAAGTTAGAAAATTACCAATGATAATTATGTACCATCCAAATATGAAAAACATCAGATTATTAGAGGGTGGCATAAAAAAGCTATTTTTAGCACCGGTGACAATAACCTAAGTGACCACTTACTCCCTTTAAGATTACAGAACCACCCAAGGTAAATACTAACAAAACATGAAAAGTTGTAGTTAATTGAACGAAGGTGTATACGCATAGTGTAACATCTGATTTTAACACCGTTGAACCACCTTGACCAAAGTGACTTCTTCCTTGACCGAAAATTACAGGACGTCCGTTAGCTATGAACACTATGAAATATGAAAGACAAGGTTATAAAAGCAAATACGTAACAAGCATTATTTAGTATTATAAAGGGGAGATAATTCAAAGGAATGAAACATTGTGGCTCTTTGACATTGCATTTCCTTTTACTTGTTTCTACCACTTAAAAAAGTAATATTGTTTTTATCAAACACCTTCAATACTTTGCAGGCAAAACTCTGGACAGGTATTATGAAGTATTGTAAGTGAATAAAGAAAAGAAAGTAACATAGAGTCATGTTTCTCTAAAAACTTGTTTCTTAACAGACGAAGGGAGATAATTAGAAAACAATTAATAGAGTAAGGGAGATAATTAGAAAACACCATTAGAGTATGGGAGATAGTAAGAAAATAAAGCATGGTAGATTAATGGTTCTACATATTGCACTTTCTCACATTGATCGCTATCACTGTTTAAAGTTTTAATCAAATCCTTTAATACTGTTCAAGTCGTCGTTCCTCGGACAAGAGTATGACAGACAAACGGACGGACAGATATACGGACGGATGTACTGAAGAACGGGCAAGGTGGCAACTTTATACGTATATAATCTTTGCATACTAATATATAATAATATTTATATTACTATATTTTATCATTATGTTTTGAAAAACTCGTATTTAATAATATGTAAAATAAATAGTACAACAGTATCAAAGTTGTAAAACGTGTTATTATATCATTAACATGACAAGAACTGTCTTAAAACTTCATAAAATCCGTTTTAAAAAAATCTGCTAATTTAAAAGTTAAGGTCGCTAGACCACCGAATTAACAAAAATGATAATATTAAAAACTTTTCTGAAAGTGATCTTTTTGGTGTATTTATATTGAATTACTAGTTTGTATGGAAATCAAAATACCACTTTGTTTATATTTTGCTACCTTTACGACACATTACTGCACGTTCAGAATTATTTTCGTCAAATGTCAAACATAACATGTTCTAAATCCATTATTAAAACATTATAAAACACATGTTTGACATTTCTAGAAAATTAAAAAATATGTATTTCTGAGGATGAATGTGGGTCAAATATCATAAAATATATTTACTTTATTTGTATATTACATACATAAGCATGTAGTATTAAAGTGTCTGTGGTAATAAAATATGATTAAATATATTGTATATCAATAGTGCATAATGTAAATTAATTTATTATTGAATTATTATTATTGAATTGTTCGCTGTCAGAAAAAAATGAGTCGATTTGCCAACGTCTTTAAAAGTAAAATTAATAGACACGGAAAAATTGCTATATAATAATTTGAACTGAGATCTGTAAATGTATTCGTCTTTTATTTACCCGCGCGAACTCTTAGAATGATAAATATATTTTATTCAGCAGTTGTTTTTGGCGCTTGAAAAGGTGTGCGTAGAAAAAGAATGTAAGCAGACGATACCAGAATGTTAGCAGACGAAATCAATCGTGCCCTGACACGTGCTGGAGGATCTGCTATTCTCATTTTTCTGTCTCGTTGCGTATTTTATGAGACAATTTCTAGATTTTTCGGTTATTTATACTGACTGAAGTGGAAGGTGGCGACATTGATATATACCCGACAGAACCTCGGCACGAGCTTCAACCCGTAATATCACTCAATGTTCCGTCACGGTTGTCACGTGATGATGTCGTAAATGTCGTCTGCAACAATTTATGATATCTTTTAACGGTTCATTATTAAACCACTGAATTATTTTCATTTGTTTTTGCCAGATTTTTTTTACGTCTATCCTTCTGTAATGTGATTAACAAACCAAACAAATGCCTGTATATTTTTTTCTAAAAAGGAACCTACCACAAGATGTACATCAGTTTAGAATTATATATAGCATAACTCATCGAAATGGATTATTAAAATAGCTATTTATATAACATTAGAGCTACAGTCTGAACAATTTCAAAGTCAATGAATTTAATTATTTCGATCTTACATGCAAAACAAATAACACATATCCTCTATATATAAAAAATAAAATGTTAATACATTTCAATAACTTAAAAAAAGACAATACCGGCGTTCCATAAACAATACACCTACAGTCGATGATTCCAAAATAATCCAAATAACGAAGATTTATTGCATGTCGTATTATAATTCCTTGATAGACAAACCATTTGATTAAGTCCCGACTTCAATCAATCATTTAAACAAGTTAATTCTAGACTGTTGTCTCTCCAAACTTTTATTAAGAGAACAGAACGAGGAAAGGATGTTGTTATGTTTATGTCCGAACTTAGGTGGCTGGCAAGTCTAAGATGAATCTTCAGCCATGGAAATAGCAATTTTCTATCAATAACGGGACACCATATTCTTACTACGCAAATAATACCCAATCTCCAAGTTTGTCAAGTTATAAATATGCCTATACTTGCCCGTTCAAACTGTACGCAATAACGTCAATCAATAAATAAATCATGGGTTCGAGCCCTCATGTTACTCCATTTGACACCAGTACTGGTTGGTTCCAGGAAGCGGTCTTTAAAGTGATTAATATAAGTTGCAAGAACTTGTTTCTCACTCGAGCTTAAATAAATATGTTTAAACCAATAAATAAATAAATAAATAAATAAATAAATAAATAAAACAAAGTAAAATAAAGCGACAAAAACTTTCAAGAGAGACGGACATGCCAAATAAAAAAAATCGCTAAAAACAATTTTTCAGTTTCCCTTTTCATCCAATAATTATGTACATTTTTATTGCGACCACCTTTCAATATTACCCAATTAGACAGGTCTTTGATGTTAAACCGCCTTTGTGAAATAAATAATCTGTTCATATAGGAATATCAATAATTTCAATAAAGAATAATTAAAAAAAAAATTCTCATGCATGTACAGTAAATTAAGGTTTGTTTCTTAAAAAAAAACGGTGAACTTTTAAATGCAAAGCCTATGTTATCTACACGGATTTTAATCAAAGAGCATCATAGTTCCTTCACGATTATGTTTAAGTGTTTCTAATTATTTTTATAACTCCAATATCCGATGAGTCAGCAAAAAGAAATTTTACGAAATAAGTAAACAAACATACAGGTCCTGATGCATATCGGAATTTGTTATATAGATACTCACTGTGCTCAGATAATGTTCGAGCTTCATTGTCTCATGTTTCAAACGATTTGGCACGTAATTCTCGTGCGTAATTGACTGCACATTATGCATTCCATTCCCCAGATTAAATCTATGAATGAAAAAATTGATCATACATAAAGTAAATTATTTGAATGTTGAAACCGTTAATGTTTATTCTAAGGTTTAATAGGTCAATAATTCAAATATTAAGTTTCTATCAGTTGGCATTTCTCGGTCGGTGCCCCAGTGGATGTGCTGGGGCTGCTCTCCCTGCACGTTGATATCTTATGTCTTACTCGAATTAAAATGGCAATATCAAAGACAGCTAATAATTACTGTTATATCATGCTATTTTTTCAACAGTTTTGATATCAAAAATGTGAGATATCAAAAATGAAAATATTGCGAGTCGCCTTGCATGAGCCAACAACTTTTCCATAGAAGCGTTGAAGAAAGATATAGATATAACGTACAATATGTCTTTGAACTATTTTGTAGAGATTTGAAAGATAAGCTTCCTTTACACTTTAGTTTTAACATATTGTTATGAAAGGATTGTCTATATTAGGTCACTTAGGTCATTTAGTATCACGTTACAACATTCTTCTTACTATTTACAGGCAGTAGAAGACAGCATGCAGGTCGTCTGCAAATGTCATGGCGTTTCCGGTTCATGTGAACTTAAAACATGCTGGCGTTCCATGTCAACATTTCGTCAGATCGGCGCCATTTTGAAAGAAAGTTTTGATGGCGCAACAGAAGTGAAACTTGAGCATAAAAAGAATCGAGCAGTTTTAGTTCCAGTGAATGACCAGTTTAAACCGCCTACGCGGTCAGATATTGTGTATTTAGTGGCATCGCCAGACTTCTGCGAACCTGATCCAAAAACTGGGTCACTTGGAACAGGCGGAAGGGTATGCAATAAGACTTCTAAAGCTATAGATGGGTGTGACTTATTGTGCTGTGGGCGTGGCTATGAAACAAGAACGATAACAATTGTGGAACGGTGTCAGTGTAAATTTTACTGGTGTTGTTATGTAAGTTGCGAAAAATGTACAAGAACTGTAGACGAGCATGTCTGCAAGTGAAACATTAGTACTTGATAAAACGTTAATTATGTGTTCCAAAAAAAAGGCCCGTAAATACATTCTTAGTAATTAATGTTTAAAAATTTTCCTTATGGATCTTGTTCATCATGTTTTAAAGGATTACTTGTATTATAC
Source organism: Ruditapes philippinarum (assembly GCF_026571515.1). Classification (NCBI taxonomy): domain Eukaryota; kingdom Metazoa; phylum Mollusca; class Bivalvia; order Venerida; family Veneridae; genus Ruditapes; species Ruditapes philippinarum. The sequence goes on along the minus strand of NW_026867129.1, from coordinate 101,526 downwards.
ATGCATTCAAAAAGTGAAAGGATGAACAGCAGTTTAATCCGTGAACTGACAAAACCTGCAAACAGACAGACAGACTGACATAATAAAACATTTCATCATGGAAAAGTCAACTATGGAAGCAGTGAATTACCTTTAGGTCTAAAAAGGTAAAACTTGTTACTTGTTATGAAATTTCATGTATCTGAATTAAAATATACATGTATATTAAGATGTAGTTAAATCAATATAACATGTATCTGAAAAAGGAAACTTTGTGTGTTTATGAATATATTATAAAACGTTAGCAATATATCATGTGATTTGGAACGCAACATGCGCAAAGTTCCCTGTCGTTTGCTTTTGAAAAAAAGGATTTTTATTTGCAGAAGGAATATTTTAAGTGAAAAGTTACATTAGGAAAAATGGTATTATTATATCATATTGGGAAAGACGTTGGATTGTAATTTGCAATTATGGAAATTTAAGCACAATTGGATGTGATTTAATATTTTGGATGAATTTATGGTGTCGTCATCTGTAAGGGTGTATTGTAGAGCTATATAGTGACATTGTATTTATCCGTCATTAAGAGAGCAAACTTTATTTACATAAAATTGTATGGACGTTATGATAATTGAGATGGCATTATGCTCTACTTTTTTCAAATTTTGTAAATGACTATACTTAATCATTATAACAAATTTGTTTACTTTGTTACTTCGTTGTAACCTCGTTTGGCATTATTTTAGAATAGTCATTTGAGAACTAGATTTTATGCACATTTTAAGCATTTGCCAAATTTTCTTGCCAATCGAATCTGTATAGAAATATTTGCAGTTCTTAACCAAAAAGTCGAATACAATTATCGTGGAACCAAATTTAAATGAAATTAAAATTGGAAATATCAATTAGATCTATGATTTAATTTTAAATTTACATGAAGCATTCTAATCTAAAATAACATTTTTATCTGGCATCCCAATTTTCCCAAAGTATATCTCTAAGCCATTTCGTCATTTTGAAAAATGATTTTGACGCGCCATATGACGTAACATATGACGTCACTTAACGTTATTCCTCTGAATGCAGTAATTATATTTTCATTGAGCATGCGCCATATACGAAGGACCGTTATGTTGGAAATGATAAAATGTGACTTAAAATTTCCTTTATTTCACCGTTTATGTACAACGGACAAAAATACCCTTTTACAGCAATCATCATGACAAAATGGTGGAGCGCGACTCTGACTGGACGAAAAGTATATTGAAGATAATACCGTCATTTTTATATGATTAACAAAACATTATTTATATTGTATATGTTCTTTTTTTTAGACATCAATATTTGTAATAAGCTGTTTACATTTGAAAACGACGCCAGTAAAGCTTCAGTCACACTACACCGCATAGCGTTAACGGACGCCAAACGCAAAGAAAAATGCGGCTGAAAGTTATCCGGTGATGAAAAGCATTTCCCGCTGCTGCTCGGTGCTCTCATGATCGCTGTACGGGGCGCATAAAACGTACAAAACGCACAATGACCGAACGATCAACGCACATATACCGGATGAACGACGTACAGTTAACGGACTTCACCGTACTAGTAACGGATTTGTACCGCACAAAACGTACACGCAGCGCATGAAGAACTGACAAAACGTTCTTTGAACGTTCGACGAGCGTATTTCTACCGGTCACGTGACGGACAAAACTGGTATAAATAGTCCGATTTTTTTTTTCGTTTCGTCATAATAGTTTCCACGCTCTCAAAGATCACAAACGTGCTCCAAAATGCCAAAAGCCAAGGCTACCAATGCTGGGAAGGGTAACAGGGGACGGAGGAATACCAAGTTCCCCGTCCTCAGTTGCAGCTTTAAGGTCGGACTCGTTCACAACTGAGCATCAGATGCAGCACCGCGGCCTCCGATAACGGCCAAAATGAACTTGTAGTCGTAGTCAACGAGGGCCAGCAGGACAATGGAGTAGTACTTCTTCTAGTTGAAATATGTGGACCCGGAACTAGGTGGACAATTACAGGCAATATGCTTGCCATCCAACGCACCCAAAGTGTGAGGAAAGTTCCATTTTTTTTCAAGAAGCCATCTGAAATGCGTTTCCAGTCAGCAGCTGTTGTTGACAAAGGCATGACCTCGTCCACATACTCGTCTATCATTGCTCTGCACACCTGAAAATGTAAATAAAAATGCGATTTTAAAAGTAGAAATAATCATGTAAGCAAATTATTGATATTTTAAAAGACCAGAAATTATATACATGTAATTGTTCGAGTTATCATTGAGAATCATGGGAAAATAAAAATATTTACTTCTCGCAAGATGACAGAGATGGTGTTGTGAGGTATCCTCCAGGCAAACCGCATTTTAGAATACTTTGACCCTGACGCAAGCTGTCTGAGTGTAACGGCTAACTTCATTCCTGGGTCAAGAGGGGTTCTGTATGAGGTATATTGTTTTGTTATTCTGGGACCCACTCGTTCCAGAATCTCATCAAACATCTCAGGAGGCATCCTCGTGAAGTTCGTAAATGACCGCCGGTCTTCTCTCCGCAGCTTCATCATGAGTTGATCGTAGAGACCAAACATTCGACGTCTCTCAGGACCCAGCCAAGCCTTTGACCACCACCTCCGCAGTCGCCTCCTTTTTCTTCTATTTTCATAAGCGACAATATCTACATTCACATCCAACAGGTCAATACTTGCCTGGATCACGGCCGCTTGATACTGCAGGTGGGCTCTAACGCGACACTCCATGATATGTGGATCATTAACTCAAACTATCAAAGTTTCAGAAGGTCCTTACACTTGAAATGCAGGAAAATATATGACAGTTATAACCAGGGAAATCTCGTTTTATTCATCATCAGTTTTGTGCGGTGGACCATCGATTCATGTCTGTTATTTATCAGTTCTTATACGTCCCTTGTTCGTTATCGTCCGTTTAACATACGTTACATCCGCTGCATGTCCGTTAGTAGTCCGGCCGTGAATCAGGTCCACCGGATAAGAACGGACTCGAACCGGACAAGTACAGAATAAGGAACGTACGAGTAACGAACAAAACGCATACCAGCGCATGGTTACCGTACATCTGACGGACAACTTTATCCGGTGGTGTACGTTCCAAATTTTGAACATGTTCAAAACTTTCCACCGAACGGAACGAACACCGCCGGACACCGCCGGACAAGAAACGCAAACGCCGCATGATCAACGGAAAAGAAACGCATGCGAACGGACATGGACGGATTGAAAATTTTGTTATGCGTTGGACGTCCGTTACTGCTATACGGTGTAGTGTGACTGAAGCATAAGGTGTACGTCATTACATATAATATATTTTTAGACGTCATAAAATTGACGTCATTGATGAAACTTAAGCACGCTCTTCTTCCAAAATATTATTAGATACTCCTAAAAGTATTTAGAGGATATTTAATAAGTTTAAGTTCAAAATTGAATTTATTGAACGAGTTGTATGAAATTATATGAAGTGAGCCTTTGGCGAGCATGATATTATTTCATTGAACGAGTTCAATAAATACAGTGATGGACCTGCACGAATATGATTCTTTTTATCACATACCAAAAATAAAGACTGTTTAAAGTGAAAAAGAATCATTTTTCATTGACGCGCCTCTAGTGTAACACTAACATTTAGCGCGTCTTTACACTATGTTTGTGTAACGCAAATGACGTCACGTCAAAGTATATGCACGGCCGTGCAATACCATTTTTACGGAGTCGCGAAAGCGGCACGGGTATGTGATTACTAAAATATTGTACAACCAGCCGGCGTTATTTTCTCTAGAAACATTTCAATTTCATATTATAAACTTTAACATTTAGCATAATGCAACATATATGAGTTATTGTTGTTTATAATTGACTAAATTTGTATAACGATGTACATGGTTACCACATTTAACAGTTACATGCTTTGTTTGTATATTTTTAGGAATTGAGACATATTTTTAGAATAAAACGTTGATATAAATATTTCATATTTATTAATAATTTGCCCATCATTCCATCTGAAGTCGTGAGGAATTGTAATCATAGATTGAAAAAATCCTCTTCTAAATGAATTTTATAGACCAGCAGATAAATTTATATATCGGAACGATATCGGATTTTCAGCACTTTTTCTTGGTAGTTATCGGACACTCAGATTGCACCAAATATGCGATATGTTTTTATTGTATCGGCCCAATATTCAAACCGTATAATGCGATATCTTTTCATTGTAATAGAATTATGTTTATATTTTAACTGTTCGGTTCTGTGTCAGTTAATCAACATTTGTTACAAGTAATCGTATTGATCCGATATTCAAATTATTTCAGATAATTGGTGCCCGTTATCGTATTGAACCGATATTGAAACTGTTTCCGATTATTGGTGCCGTTAACTATATTGATCCGATATTTGAATTGTTTACGATCGTTGGTACCGTTTATCGCAATGACCCGGTATTTTAATCGTTCCAATTCGTTTGCGCGGTTTATCGTATTCATCCGATATTCTTTTGTCCAGATCGGTGGTGCCGTTATAATAAACGTATCGAGCGATATTTAAACTGTTTTAGAGCATTGTTGCCATTGTGAATCGCATTGGCTTGAATTTATCATTATTGGACCTATATTTAAACTGCATCGGATTAGCGATATCGTTAATCGTATCGGTCCGATATTCTTACGGTATCAGGAAATGACGACTAATATTCGATATTGCAAGAGTATCAAACGTATGTAATTTATAACTACGCTCACCATGACATTTTTTTTGCATTAAATACCTGATTTCAAATTAATACAGACAATGCTATGTTTCAATGTTATTTTATTTGTCTATATCGTTTTTCATTACTTGTTTAACATCGGCACATATCTATCGATACAATATTCTATTCAAACTTTTAACATCCTCGGTTGTTTGCAATGCAATTTTAGACTAAACGCCGGTCATGAAATCTTAATAAATTTGTATGAATAGTTTGTCTCGTCTTTTGAAACCATGAACTAAGTTATGATGTATAAAATGTTTTTTCTTGAAAATGTATTAGATATTTTTAATTATTTATGCAAAATTATTAAATGAATTTGAAATCTATATTGCTGGGGTTATTATTATTTTATTACTGTTATACAGCTGACGATTTCAAACAATAGACATCAAAGTGCAGCAGATGCAAGTGTAGTTCGTGTCAAGTGTTGTTCGAGTTAAGTGCCATTCGAGTCAAGTTGTTTTCGAGTTTTTTTTGTTTTGTTTGTTTGTTTTGTTTTGTTGTTTGATTGGGTTTTACAGTATAGGTCATATGGCGACTTTCCAGCTTTAAGACCTCAGGTGCCCGTCTGTTCATTATTTCAGGCGCAAACGTGAACCTGAGTAGAACCACCAACGTTCCGTAAGCTAGCTGGATAGCTTTCTCACGTGTAGATTTCGACGACGCTTGCACGGCTGTAACCTACAGTGGTGAGAGGCAAGATGTTTGAAATCAACGACCTTAACCACTCACCAAAAGAGCATTGTAAAACGACTTTGTGAATATTTCAATATTTCCTTTGCTGTTTCACAAAATGATAAAGAAAAGTTAGTGAATATAACAATTTTCATGTGTACTATATACTATATAGATAAACAAATCAACCTCTAGTTTATTCATTTAAAATGAAACCATTTACGCTTCAGATACTTACGTACTGGTATTTCCGTTTCCTTCCCTTCCCTTCTCTTCTGTCCTCCCTTCCCTTCCATTCTGTCTTCCCTTCCCTTCTGCCTTCCCTTTCATTCTCTTCTGTCTTCACTTCCCTTCTGTCTTCCCTCTTTTCTCTTCTGTCTTCACTTCCCTTCTGTCTTCCCTTCCCTTCTGTCTTTTTTCTTTCTTTCTTTCTTTCTTTCTTTCTTTCTTGATACAGTAATTATCATGAAAATATTTTATTAAAGATAAATTCAAACTGCAAAATCATCGAATTGAAATGACCAAAAAAAGATGAAACTGTTTTGAGGTTTATCATAAAAACAGTTTTAAATCTTATCATCTTTGTTACAATTCGAAAGTGAAAATATGCCATAAATGTGACATTTAAACTACAATCAAATACGAAATCAGAATTTATACTATTCCCTATTCAGATTTATTTCATTTATTAAATTTTTTTCGACACCAATGGGCAATTTTGTAATTCACATTTTCATGGTACATTAAGTGATGTGACAGCCCGTTAAATGAACGAGAAAAAAGAAAATCAAAACGATTTTCGAATAAAGTGAAATTAGTTTCAGAGATTGAGATGTTGATCCCGAGCGAGTCGCCGTTAATTAGGCGTTTAAAATCAGTAAGAGCGTAAAGAAGACAGAACGCTCACTCTCGGACAAGTCTACATTCGGCATACCTCTGAATAGACCGAACACGTTACAACTGTTCCGAATGGATAAATGTAAACGAAGCGTTGCAGGAGAAGAATATGATTTTGCTCTTAAAATCTCGGAATATGATAAGAAATATTCATAAAACACATTTTCAAGACAGCTGTTTGCACCTGGTTATGATTACAAAGTACAAGACAGAAAAAGGCCAGGCGCGACCAAAATCTGATATTGAAGGAACACCAGTGGCGACAGGTAAAGTGCAACTGTATTTGAGCCGTGTCATGACAAAACCAACATAATGGGTTTGCAACCAGCATGGATCCAGACAAGCCTGCGCATTCGCACAGTCTGATCAGGATCCATGCTGTTTGCTTACAGACCCTTTAACAAGTAAAGAAACTGCTAGCGAACAGCATGGATCCTGATCAGACTGCGCGGATGCGCAGGCTGGTCTGGATCCATGCTGGTCGCAAACGCATTACGTTGGTTTTGTCATGACACGGCTTGTTTATCACCTATACTAAACTACAAACAACTAGGCCTTAACGGTCTAAATTACAGCCTATGAGCTGGATTAGAAAATGATGATGAAATTGTGTTACATATTTATTGTAATGAAACGCGCTTTTTATTACTTGGGGACCATACGCCGCTTTTCATGGAATGGCACGGAAGTGTCACATTGAAGGTTCCATGATAACCGCCGTATGAACACATCTGCGGATGTTTCTAAATTCAAAATTTTACTATTTCACGTTTAAATGTTGAATTCTGCTTAAGCCGGTGCTAGGGGGCGTGGACGGTAATTTGCACTTTCCAGTACCGTCCATGAACAGGCTCAATCAAACCGAGCCTGCAACATTTTCAATTTTGCCGTGTTGGGCTTTCTTTAGGGGTTCTGTATTTATCTATTATTTGCACATATCATGTTAATTTTGTGAATACAAATGATTTTGAACATTTTCATATAGATAATACAATTTTCTCTATTTATTTATATTTGGTTGGGTTTTAAAATTTTGGAAACAAAGTGATCCCTCGGAAGCATTAAACACAACAAAATTACAAGAGAATTGCAGACTCGGTTTGATTTAGCCTGTACATGAGGGATAATGAATACGTGCAACATCCTTCATGCCCCCTAGCACCGGCTTGAGCGGTGCTCAATTATCAACACTCAATAGTGATAGCATCAATGATCCCGAAGGACCAGAAAAATATAACAACACTGAAGTGAAGTACGGGGCAACTTTTTACAGCTGTCACACAGCACTTGACACCTGATGTTGTGAAGTATAAAAATCTGGAAACAAAGTGATCCCTCGGAAGCATTAAACACAACAAAATTACAAGAAAATTGCAGACTCGGTTTGATTGAGTCTGTACATGAGGGATAATGAATACATGCAACATCCCTCACGCCCCATAGCACCGGCTTGAGCGGTACTCAATTCTCAACACTCAATAGTGCTGGCATCAATGATCCCGAAGGACCAGAAAAATATAAAAACACTGAAGTGAAGTACGGGGCAACTTTTTACAGCTGCCACACAACACTTGACACCTGTTGTTGTGAAGTATAAAAATCTGGAAACAAAGTGATCCCTCGACTAACAGAATAGAGGTCACCTCGAACCGTCTTTTCAGGTAGAATAAACAATTTTTGAAACAAACAAGTGCCATATTTTTTTAAGACTTTTAGATGAATAATATATAGCTGACAAACATAGTTAACAATTTAGTCGAAAGTATTCTTTTCAGATTTTGCATGTCCGGTATACACGTCAATATTGGATTGCATAAGCAACATGAATCAGAAACGGCAAATAAAACAACTTAAAAAAGATGAAAAATACTGTTACCTAGCATTTAGCTGTGGACGACTAAAGTTTTCCTGAGTGTTTTATCGAAACACGTGTCGCTCTCCTGAGTGCTTTATCGAAACACGTGTCGCTCTCTCGAGTGCTTTATCGAAACACGTGTACCTCTCCTGAGTTTCTTTTATCGAAACACGTATAGCTCTCCACATTCCTTTATCGAAAGTTTCGAAACACGTATAGCTTATCTGGGTGCTTTATCGAAACATGTGTTACTCTCTCAGAGTGCTTCATCGGAACACGTATTGCTCTCCTGGGTGCTTTATCGAAACACAAATAGTTTGCCTGAGTGCTTTATCTAAACACGTATAGCTCTCCTGAGTGCTTTATCGAAACATGTGTAGCTCTCTGCGAGTGCTTCATCGAAACACGTAATGCTCTACTGGGTGCTTTATCGAAACACATATAGCTTGCCTGAGTGCTTAATCGAAGCACGTATATCTCTCTTGAGTGCTTTATCGAAACACGTATAGCTTGTCGAAAAACGTATAGCTCTCCGTGAGCAAAACATTATGCTTGAGAACAAATAAATACTTTCTTCTCATGAATTTTAAATTGTTTAAATGGTGGTTAAGAGAATTTACCCGGAAAAGTAGCGATGAATGTGAAATAATTTGTTATAAAAATAGCCAATTATAAACAAAGAAGTGGTAATTTTAATGGTTTATGTTGTGGAAAAGTGCATCAAAGAAGAAGCACATGAACACCAAATGTTTGCACGGACTGACGAACGCAGATAAGCCAAACATCCAAAAGTAAAAGGTGGCGACTAAGTCGATATAATTATGTTCATGACCAGTTTATAACTTCAATAACTTCGTCATACCGGAAGCTAGGAAGCTGAGACCAGAAACCAAATGTGCCATAAACATTACTTTAAGGAATGGGCATATTAAAGAATTTCAAAATAACGTACAAACCCAATTACCTGAAAAAAATACGTGCGAGTGTTGTAATATTCATGCCTAGGTAGCCATTTTATCAAGTTTGTAACCAATTTTCTCGCTTGAACCAATTGTGCAACAACTTCATGTCCTGTCCCTTGAGTCATCATCATGTAAAGTTGTAGTAAAGTCGACCTCACCATAAGTGGGCTCAACAATCTAAAAATCCTCTGCCCACTAAGCATAATACTTCAAAGCATAAGCAAGACACAGCGCCAACAAACATATTTAAATATTTTTATTTGACCTTTGACAATTTTCGTGTTAAAATGATGGATTCTGTTTAAGCGGGTGCTAGCGGGCTTGAACGGTAACTTGTACTTTCCAGTACCGTCCGTGAACAGTCTCAATCAAACTAAGCCTGCTACAAAAAACAAAACAACAACAACAAACAAACAAACAAAACAAAAAGTATAGAATTGAAATGTTGCCGGCTTGGTTGTTGCGTTCATTGAACGTTGCCTTTCCTTGTTGATCTTGTTTATCATATATTTGATTGAGCATGTTCATGGACGGTACTGGTAAGTGCAAACTACCGTCACTTCCCGCAAGTACCGACTTAGACAGGATTAACATTTGAACATGAAATTGTGAAAATTTGAATTTAGAAACACCCTGTGTGGCTAGATATTGTTGGTTCTGCGTTCCGAGGACTTTCTCTTCCGTGTTAACCTTTAGTCTCATTTTGTCTACCCCATTTAAAAGTTCCATTTTAATCCCTCTATATATAATATAAGAATGTTATTACATCGTGTCAACACCTCATTTATTGCAAATATTATTTTTATTACTTTCTTTATCTTTTCCATCTAGATTCCGCGAGTAAATAAGCAACGAATTGTAAAAGCGTATAGTGTTTTTGCTCCTAATTTCACACAAATAACATCATTTAAATACTTCACCAGTTTCAAATTGTATATTCTATATTGTATAGATGTCAAGTTGATTTTTAGCAACACAATGATTCTTATTTGCTGTTATCGTTTATATTGCTCATAAATACTTTACAATAATTATCATAACATTACAATACCAAAAAAAGATGACGAATTTTTATTTAACAAGTCAAAGGTAAAAAACATGTATGTTTAATGTTAAAAATATCTAGAAACAATGTGATCCCTCGGAAGCATTAATCACAACAAAATCACATGAAAATTGCAGACTCGGTTAGATTCTGTACATGAGAGATAATGATTAAGTGAAAAATCCCTCACGTACCCTAGCACCGGCTTGAGATTCACTCAATTCTCAACACTTAATAGTGCTGGCATCAATGATCAATTAAGTCTTGTTTAAGCCGGTGCTAGTGGGCGTGGACGGTTGTTTGTGAACTACCCCCCACTTTATAACTTCCTGTTATTTATGTCCTATACAAGAAATAAATAGACGAAATTAAATAAATTGGTTTTTGAAAGGTTATGAAGCTAGCATATCAAGGTCAGTATTGATAGGTATAAATTTATCAGACTTTAGCTACACTATTTTCAAAGATGAATAGCAATATATAATATATGATTATATACAATTAAATAAATAGTACAATATTACTTAACAAAAGTCTTAACGAATTTATAATATTGTATTCTTTCATCATAAGAAATAAAAACGTCACAGTTGTCAATTGAAAATTACGTGAACAGTTGCAGTATTAAATGACTGGAAAATGTGACACAAATAAGTGGCAGTATTATCCCTGAATATTTTTACGCTAAAACCAGACCGCAAACTCTAAATACGACACCAAAGTATTAGCTGGCATGTACATGCCAACCAAATATCGTACCAGACTTTATATATATAATATACACAACTGTCATGTTTAAACGTTCAAATGCAGCATCGTATTTCGGCCTCTTTCATCATTTACGTACAATAATTAAAACGATTGGACGCCAACAATACATACCCAGGAAGTAAATTTATCTGTCCCATTTCCCTCACGCCATTTCAAAGTTTTGACAAGTGCACATATATTGTGTGATAGATTTGACAAAGAGTACATGTATATTTACTTTCAGCTGCATAGGGCAGATATGTATATAAGTACAAAAAAAATACTTGTATATAATTATAGTGTTTATGAATTGATAATAGTGTCATTTTGTACAATTTTAATTCTAGCTTTAAAGGCAAAGTATGCCCCAGAAACGCATATATTTATTTTTTATATTCTTTAGAAATGTCAAGCCTGTGTTAATTATGTTTTTATAATGGATTAAGAGTGTATTGGATGTTTATCAACTGAAAAAAGTAGAAATGGATGTGCAGTAATGTTTTTGTAAAGGTGTCAAAATGTAAACAAAGTAGTATTGTGACTTCCATACAAAACACTCATTCTCTTTAACATTGCCAACAAAGTAAACAGAAGTGAAAAATAGTTCATCTATGTGGCAAATGAACATACATGTGTATATTCTTTTTTAAACTGTTTCAAGATACCAAAAGTAGACAGTTTTTGAGAAATAAAAATTAGGCATAATGGGCCTTAAAAATAAAAAAGAAAAGATCAGCATTGTACAGTAACTTTCGTGTGTATTGAGGGCAAGGGCCCCTTTAGATATTGGAATGCAATTATGTTTAAGACATGGATGGTCCCATTACCTAGTTTGGGCTAAGGAGGGACACGTGATCTGTAGGCCGTACGTGATTGGTTGATCACACTTGTAATATACGTGTTTGATTGATAATTCTTTTTTTTTTCAAAAATAACTTTTCATGAAACACTAAATAAAACATCAAGTGCATACGCATTCATCTTTAACAACGGAACATTATTTGTCAAACTACAAATGTATCTAAAAGTCACAAAAACCATCACCAAGTAGGGCCAACTCTCAACTTATGATATGCGGCTGGAATTTCGTCTGATGGCGAGGATCCAGCTAAAAATATTGTTTCCAATCCAAGTTGTGCTGAGGGATTTGTTAATAAACCAAAGGAAGTTGAACCATTTGGCCTTCGTTTGGGGGATGATTTAGATAAACTTGAAATTGGTCCAGACGTTGTCCTTCGGGATGACGAGGAGGATATTCCACCTTGGACTTGTAATTACCCGAAAATTAGTGTTGGCCTTTCAAATTTGAAGGGGTTATCAAATTCGCCTGAGCATTTCAGGGAGAGGTTTGTGTGTCCGGGGGCGGCGTCCTGTGAACGTTGCCTTTGCCTTGTTGATCTTTATTCTTGTTATTTTCTGGAGGTTGGGGAGGAGCATGAAGATTTTATACATATTTGGACGATTCGGGTGAAGGTTGCAAGGTGGGTGCGGCTGTGTTTGGAAGTGGTTTTGCATCTGGTATGGGTTTGCCGGATGATGCATCAGTTTTTGCCGCGGAAGCGGAAGCAATATATTTGGCATTGTCATACAAAGTACAGCGTGTCCATGATGAACTTGTGGTGTTTTCTAACTCGCTTTCTGTTTTGGTGTCCATTAAAAATGAAAAATCTGACAATGTGGTGGTTCGGAGGCTTCTTTTGCGATTTGTACTTGGGGCAAAATCTGTTAAATTATATTGGATTCCAAGTCGTGTAGGTGTGCGAGGAGGTGAAAAGGTGGATGCTTTGGCTGAACATTATATTTTCAACGAGCTGACTTGTTGTTGCCTGCTTGTGATTTTGGACTGGATATGAACGGGCTCATGTCGTCTGAATGGAGGGCAAATTAGAACAATGACGTTTTTAATTAACTTAACGATATGAACCCATCTCTTGATATGTCACAATCTCTATTCTGTCAAACCGCCATGATCAATTAAATAGTTCTTCAAATCGATGCCGAATTGGACACACTTAAAATTACCCACTTATATCTCCTCACGAATGACAATGCCCCTTTCTGTAGCCTGTAATGAACATTTTACTGTCAAACATTTTCTTCGTGAATGTCATGATTATTCATAGGCCCGTAATAGATTTTATCATGTAAACTCACTCAAAGAACTCTTTAATACAATTCCATCATAAAACATCTTTGATTATTTAAAAGAGATAAACTAGCATTCTAGGATCTAATTGACTCATTTTTATTGTCATTTACAAAACATTACATAACATTTTAAGCCTATTATAGCATTCTGCACGATATGGCCAGTTATGTGTTGACGTGCCGTAAAAATCCAGACAAACATAACACAATACAACACATTACAACACAGCACAACATAACACAACACAACATAACATAACATAATCTTTATTTCTCTCAGTACATGCAAACATGCAAATATGAGGAATTTACAATAAATGATATAAACATACGAGGCTCACAAAGGGTGACAAACAAAACATGCAAATCAATGATTACAAATTTAGAACTAATGCAAAATATATAAAACATAAGTATTTTCAGTGAATAGTTAAATTCTTATCTTTTGAATTTTACAATCAAAAGTGTATGAATAAAATCCATAAATTAAATAACTTAAAGGAAGTTATGACACTTTAAGCAATTTCAATAATTTGACATTGACAGTCAAGCTCAATTATAGGTCAATGTCAATGTACAATAGTTCATCATGTCTGATTTGTCAAAATTTGTTGTGTGTTTTTTTTTTCTCAAATAAATTACAAAGTCATGAAAAATTAATTTGACCTTGCCGTTCAAAGTCATATTCAAATAATTTAGCATTTTTAATTTGTCATATCTGTTCTTTTGTCCAAGTATAAATCAAATTTGTAAATAATAACAAAGAAATGACAATTTAAACAAATTTAAATTATTTAACCTTGGCGGATGAAGGTCATTTATAGGTCACGGTCATATTTTAATTATTCAACATACGAGTTTTGTCATGAGGTACAAGTACAAATCAAATTCGTAAGTAAATTATATGAAAATCATCTTATCTAACCTATATTCCATAATTGTCTTTGTCGGTCAAGGTGATTGATTGAAACGTAGAGGCCAAATTTGAACTGAACAACTAAATATGTCAGTTTTGTTTAGAAACGTAATTTTATCCCACGATGAATCAAATCCATCAATAAATAATAAAGTAAACATTTAGTGTTGAGGTAAAAAATCCGTTGAATTGTTTTTAATTTTGTCCCAAGAATTTTTGTTTGCAAGTATGAAGACTGTCCATTCATAACATTACCAACAAAGTTCTCGTCAATTATAACAAAATACTGTGAATTTAGAATTATTTGACCTTTAAAATCAAGGTCATTTATGAATCAATGCCAAGCTGAGTTTGATCACCTTTAAGTTTTTAAGTGTTCAAGTATGAAGACAATCCATTTATTAAAAACAAAGTAACAAATATATACTTGTCTAGCAAACATCAATCAAGATTAAGTAATTTGACCTTCAAGTTCAAGGTCAACATAAATTGTTTTTCTGCTGAAACGTCTTGTCCAACGAATTATTGTGTCCAAGTATGAAGACAATCAATTCATAAGATGAGTTTTTGACAGAGGTTCAAGTCATAGCTAATTATAGGAATAATGACCTTCAATGTCATGGTTTTTTATGAATTTAGGTCAAGCTCAGTTTGTCTACTTAAAGGTCTTGTTCAATGGGTTGTTGTGTCCAAGTATGAAAACAATCAATTTAGAAATAAATAAACAATAGCCAATTTAAAAGTTTCTGGACATCAACGGGAAAAAACAGGAACGGATGACATGACTAAAAATTTCCTATATTTTGATCTGAATAAACTAAGACTACGTTATACAATTGTGTAAGTACCTTTTTCGTCACAATGATACGGATAGGCCGTGGTCCAGCGGTAAGTCGTATTTTTTCATATTCCTTAATTACAACTTGTTGTTGTTTTTTAAAGATTTAATAAAAGTTTTATTAAATTCCTTGCACATGGGCACTGGTTAGGCTGTTTGAACAGATATGTAACTCTTGATTTTGCGGAAATGGTAGGCTGTTTTACACGAGTTTATAATAAATGCATAATCTTTTAATAGCTCCAACTTTTAATGTATTTAATAAAGTATATATATAAAAGTAAATATCTCATTTTTGTAACACACATTAAAGTCGAACGAATAACGTATGTGAGTAGTAAGCAGTAGCAAAAAGGCATTACAATTTAAATAGGAAAATCAATGATCTGCTGTGCTAAGCAATCTAGCAGGGCATTCCTAAGTATAGTGTAATAATGCTCTGCTGAAATACTCAGCTAGCTAGGCAATTTAGCAGGGCAATCCTAAATATAGTGTAGAAATGCTCTGCTTGTATGCTCAGCTGTCTTAACAATCTAGCAGGACATTCCTTAAAAGTGTAAAAATGCTCTGCTCGAATGCAAAGCTGACTAGGCTGCCTAGCAGGGCATTCCTAAATATAGCGTAAAAATGCACTGCTGGAATGCTCAGCTGGCTAAGCAATCTAGCAGGGCATTCCTAAATATAATGTAAAAGTGCTCTGCTGGAATGCTCAGCTGTTTTGGCAATCTAGCAGGGCATTCCTAGATATAATGTACAAATGCTCTACTGGAAAGCTTAGCTGGCTAGGAAATTACGCATGACATCCCTAAACGTAGTGCAAGAAATGTTCTGCTGCAATGCACAGCCCGCAGACTAGATAGCGGGACATTCCAAAATAAAGTATAAAAATGCTGTGCTCGAATGCTTAGCTGGCTGGGCAATCAAGCAGGGAATTCCTAGATATAGTGAACAAATGCTATTTGGAATGCTCAGCTGGCCAGGCAGTAAAGCTGTGCATTCTTAAATATAGTATAAAATTGCTTTGCTTATACAGAGTATGCATAGCAATCTAGCAGAACATTCTGAAAAAAAATAGTGTGAAAATGTTCTGCTGGTTAAGCACTCTTGCGGAACATTCTGAATTATAGTATTAAAATGCTCTACTGGAACTGATTCCAAAAACATGGACTCTAGATGCTCCCTAGAAGTCAGAAATGTCATTATCTGCATTGACGCTTAATTCCTGAAAGTCTGCGAGTGTCCCAGAATTAGTCGCAGACCAACGCAATGGAACTGGACGGTCCCTTGAATTCAAAAATGTCATTCTCTGCATTAACTCCAAAAATTCCTGAAAGTATGCGATTGGCCAAGAATCAGTCGCAGACCAAGGAAATGGACACTTGAGAGTCCCGTAGAGGTAAAAATGTCATTATCTTCATCGGCACTAAGTATTTCTGAAAGTCTACGAGTAACCCAATAATCAGTTGCAGACCAACGAAATGGACTTCACTTCTGAGGGTTACTAGAACTCAAAATAGGTTATAAATCCAGTTGTACCAAATTCCAGGAGCTCTACGAGGATGTGGATCAAATTCACAGACACAAACCAGTGAAATAGATTTTGCAAAAAAAAGAGGATGCATAAGGAGTAAAAGATAAAGAATATTTAGTCTGTATTTAGAAATGTCCTGCTAGGTTTCTCTGTCAATTCGGCATTTCAGCAGAAAATTTTATACTTTATTTAAGAATGCCCTGCTAGTTTGCCTAGCCAGCTCAGCATTGTAGCAGAGCATTTTTACACTATTTCTAGGAATGCCCTACTAGATTGCCTAGCCAGCTGAGCATTACAGCAGAGCATTTTTTACACTTTATTTAGGAATACCCTGCTAGATTGTCACGACAACTGAGCATTCAAACAGAGTATTTTTTACACGATATTTAGGAATGCCCTTCTCGATTGCCTATCAAGCTCAGCATTACAGCATAGCAAATTTTGTACTTTATTAAAGTATGCCACGCTATACTGGTCTGCCAGCTCAGCATTCCAGCAGAGCATTTCACACTATAAAAAATGTCTTGCTATATTTCTCTGCCAGCTGAGCATTCTAGCAAAGCATATTTACTGTATATTTCAGAATGCTCTGCTGGATTGCTCTACCACCTGGGCATTCTAGCTGAGCATTTTTACTCTATATTTCAAAATGCTCCGCTGGATTGCGCTGCCGACTGAGCATTCCAGCAGAGCATTTTTATACACTATTTTGAATGTCCGACTAGATTGCTTAGCCAGCTGAGCTTTTTAACAGAGCATTTGTACTCTATAATTTCGAAGGTCTAGCTAGATTGCTTAGCCAGCTGAGCATTACAACAGATTATTGATTTCCCTATATAAATTGTAATGCTTTTTTGCTCAGCCCACTGTTCACTGCTAACGTTTCACATACAAATAAATTAGATTTATGTAGAATATCGGTAGCTGATGTGCATTCTGAAAATTAGACTTACCAATTTGATGTAATCGACTGCTTATTTACCGCAGCTGCTCAGTACGGAAATTGTAGTTGTCAAAGACTTATGATTTTGAATTTCGACCTTTAAAATGCTTGTTGGCAAGTGTAATACATGCAGAATTTAAGGGCATAATATGAATTTTGTCCTAGCTTGAACAAATTTGACCTATATTAATTCCTTCGTATAGTCACTATAACTTACTATGCATACAGAATCGTTCATTTTAGGAAAATAATGACATTTAAGTGTATCTTAAATTATCTTTTGGAACTATTTATACTGCACAGCATATAAATTTGATATGATATTTATTCAAGATGTTCGCTTTCTACTTCTCTTAAGCAGCTTACTTCTACCTACATCAAACTCCTGTCAGAAGCTTCTGTCTTCATCTCAATATAAATAGACAAATAATGACATCCCAAAACTTGAACAACGCGGTCACCATTCTGTTAAATTTCCATTAGGTCCATGTTTAACATTTTTACTAGACCACACTAAAATGCTACATAAAGGCAAACTTGTATGTACCGTTAAAGTTCCGGCAGGTCTTTTCATTTTTAGCTTACCACGTTCTTTGAAATCTGATTGTCATAAACATGTCAGTACACGAATAAAAACATTTTCGGAGTCAAACAAGATCATGCTCTATGCAAGGGGAGCAACTCTTTTGTTTGTATTAGAAAGTATATGAAGAGTTATTTTTCTTTCAAAGTACAGAGATTATATTTTGAATATCTATTTCGATGTTCTATTTATTTTGTTAGCATACATTATGAAGAATTATTTTCGATAATACAAAAAGTAAAAAAGTGGAAACCTTTGTCCACCAAGGACAAAATTTAATTTACGGGTTTGATTCATAAAGAGGGAGTAAAACCGTTCACGTTTCAACAAGTATCCAAAGTTTTCAACAATTAACCTTGACGTCAATCTCTTTAGGCATGGTTTTCTTATTTTTTTCTCTCAAAAAGTCAGTAATATGGTCAAAATGGTAAAATATGGTAAAATTTAACGAAATTAGACGACCATTTCTGGGAGAATGTCTCCGAAACTTTGGACCATCATTATTGCGACACATGTGCTGTAATAGCTCAGAACATTTTCTTAGGTGCCTTATTGATCCAGACATTTTGAACATTCTTGGGTTAGATGCTAGCATGTCCCGGTGCTATATAAACCTAACATATAACTTTATCTGTATTGTACAGAGGGCATATAAAGTATTTTGTTAATAAAAACAAAATACCACTAAAATTAGTGCCCTTCTTTAGTTACATATGACTATATATCAGTTTCTGTCTTCCTTATAGATATCTTTTATTTCGTTTCCTCAAGACATCTTCAAAAGGGAATAGAACAATTGATAAATGTTTAATGTCATTCTAGTATATGTACAAAGACTGAAAATTATAGCAGACATTATTTATATCACACATACATACAATATGCTATGTCTGTCTGTTTTGCATTATTATTAAATTTTAATATATTTAGATTAAGTGTTATAAAGTCATTAGGTTATCGTATTGCTTGAATCCTGCATTTTCTTTTAACTGATACTAATAATTGAAACTATTATTAGCTTGATCATTCTGTGAATTGTTGAATGCCTCGACCACATTTAACGTGTATTAAATTCACATCGGACGTTATTACATGTATATTACATGTAAAATCTCATAAAATATTGTATATAATGCATTTTTGTACTTATGTAACTTGTCTTGTAATTGAATAATAATATTGATTATATTTTGTATATGTATAAATTTGTAATATATGTTATAATCACTAAAAAGCGGAAATAAAGAGTATATACTTACTGATCAATATCTAAAGGCTAAATGTTAACATTAAAATTAAAAAAGAGTAGACAGTTGTTGTAAAAAAGGGCAATTTTAATAGCAAACCATTGTTAAAAATAATCGCCAATTTAAGCCATTTCAATCGAAATACCAGTAACCGCTTTACAACAGATTTATATAATTATTATGATATTCTGTCGTATTTTATCTTCAATTTTAAGAGAAAGAGAGCAATGAAGTGATTTTGTAATCAAGCGCGTATCTTGAATACGTCGTCGAGTCCATTTATCTTTAGATCTACACCATGTGACTCAATTTCCTTGTTGCTTATTATTCATGTTTTATAAGTTTTGCCTCATAAAATGGCGCCTAAACTGTTTCATTTTGTATTTCCAGCTTTGTAAAATAATCATGAAATGACCTTAAGAACCTCATATACAGCCACATCAGGGGACCAGGGCTAAGTATTTCATAATTCATGCAGTTTTGTGGATAAAATATAGACAATAAATCAAAAATTTTATTGATGCTCTTTTATTGGTTGAAATTATTGTCGAATTGTTACATTCCTATTGACATCATATCCATGTTTTACTGAAATGTAAATTTTTTTGTCAACCAATTAAATTTCTTTTTAATCAATGTACATGTAGTTCAAACTCCACCCTGGGCCCTGATCATTAAAGTCATCCGATGAGAAGTAGATCGTTACTATATTTGAACTGGACTCGAACGGCTCGCTGATAAGAACTGCGGTGGGAGCATAATAAGACAACCAAGAAGTGGAGTTGCTGCATTCTAAATACGGATCTGCATTTCCCGAAATGGATACTATAGGATTGTAAGGTACAACACTTATGCGCACACCTAAAAGTTAAGACACAAAGTTATTTATAATATTTGTTCAAAGAACAATTTTGTTTTATTAAAATGCAATTAGAAATGGTGTAAAAAGGGATACCAAATGGTGTCGTGTTTTTAAATTCAAATGTAAATGTGACTGAAAGAATTAAATATAAATTAGAATTCCTAACTGTACAATATAATTTGGAAATACTTAAGCTCATCTGTTGAAAAAACATGACACCGGATTGCTCACCTGAGATACATTGATAGAAGTGGTTATACTTTTAACGTAAGTAATGTAAGGTCACATTGGGTTTGTCATTTTTTCCATAAACTGACGTCTTGTTTATACGAAATGCTGCATGACAAATATGTCCAATGCACTTGGCACTTGTAATTTCATACATGAAGATTTTCTTAAACTAAGTTACCCTGTGGGCGGGAACCAATTTTGACCCTAGCGGCATGTTTTATTAAAACTCCCCTATAACCACAATGTTATGTCACGGGGGGCGTTCAATATATTCGTAGACTGTGCTTATAATTTTATGTTAGGCAATCATATTGAAAATCTGATCATTGTTGCTTCGGAGACGAAATATCATTTTTGACAATAAAATCTGTGTTAGTGACTTCAAGGGTGGTGCTATTTTTGACGGGCTTGGCTTAATTATCTAAATATAATCTTTTGTAATGGTTCACCTGGCATTGCAAAATGCCAAAATCTAAGCTCCGGGCACGGTTGTTTTCCAAAAGGAAACTTACCTAATAATTTTCAGTATAAGTCTATATTACATAAGTAACCCCAGCGACATGATTTGTTTCACAATAATTCTGGATCGCAAGGTAATACTTGACCAAATATCTTAGTTCTTGGCATCGAACTTTCTGAGAAGAAGACTTAAAAAGAACATGTTTATTATACAGTTCTATGTAAAATAAGTAACTACAGTGCAGGGCCATTTTTGACCACAGGGGCATGACTTAAGATGTCCATTATGCCATGCTACCCGCAAAATATCTATGTTCTGTGCATTAAGAAGACCTAAGTCTATATCAACTTAGTGACCTCGAGGCTGGGCCAATGTTGATCACTTAGACATGATTAATATAATTTGTATAGATGTCCACTAGGAAATGCTACATATCTAAGCTCAATACATTGTTTTTACATAATTGTTTTCCACTTTATAAGTCAATATTTCGTGACGTTCGGGCTAGACCAGTTTTGACCCAAGGTAATTTATATATCTTTTGTAGTGGACAAATATCTTAGCTCTTGCATTATAGTTTCAGAAAGGAAGACTTAAATGTACATTTCTAAACAAGTCTACATAAACTAGGTTACTCCTAAACTGCCGCAAATTTTACCCCAAGGGTATGACTTGTTTAAAATGTGTAGATGACCACAATACAATGCTATATGCCATATATCTTAGCCCTAGGCACTGTAGTTTCTCAAAGAAAGATTTGTTTAAAATTTCTTTTTTTTTCACGTGTATTTTAGCTCTTGTGAGCTACTTATGCATAAGTCACTACAATAATTGATATAACGGTTGTAACAGTGCATTAGGATAATTCTTGTGCAGTGTGGTAAAAATCCATCGAACCGAGTAATAGAGAAAATCTTGTATAAAGGAATGTGGATATTGACGAACGAAGGACAAACAACCATCACAAAAGTTCACCTCCGAGCACTTATTTACTCAGACGAGCTTAAATAGAATTAAATATTGCTAAAAGATCAAAAGGGTCAGTCGCCAAGTAAGTAACGGTAATTCTAATTCTTTTGCCAGCAGGGGCATAAACTCTCCAGTAGAGTTCCATATTACGACAATAACGGCACAAACCACGCTAACTGTTCACTTACAGGGTTTGCGTGCAGTACATGTTTTATTTTGGTGGAAAGTGTGGATGTAGACAACTGCCGGACTGGAAAGTAATGTGCAACGTCATAATACTTTTAATGAGCATAATATGCAAAAACTAAAGTCTGTGATTTATCATAAACGAAAATGTTTCCAATATATATGGACACAACCCACTCTAGGTGGTGAGCTACCTTTCCTATGACCGCGACAGGGTTTTTGTGACGGACATGTTACATATATGGATGATAACAAGATTTTATCTAATTTTTTGTTTATTTTACCTTGGATAATGTTACACATGTTATGAGCGGATCTTAATTGACATTGGTATTAGAGAGACAGCCACACAGCAATTTACATATAAAAAGTAAAGGGAACTAATATCATTACCAGTATGAAATATGAATGCAAGGGTTATCTTTTCTTAATACCATTACAAATTTATACTTTGTTATTTTTTAGTTTTTCACTCCACGGAAACTGGTTTATTTTAAGACATATTTATGGCTTAACTTTCAAGCGAAATATATACTGGACACGTGTATGCAGATTTAACTTGTCACTTTTCTGAATTTACTTCTACATTTGATAAGTCAGTAAGCATGTCACACACTGCAGAGCTGCGTTTTTCTTATCCTGTGATATTGGGCGCCAAATATGGGATCGTGATGGTATATGCTGAAAGTCCAATTCCACATTGTTTTTTGTACCCATTAGAATTCGAGGACGAATTTCAATATAGCAGAGGAAGGGGGGGGGTTGTATGTCACGGTTAAGAACTGTTCACTATTTTTACGGAATTCCATAAACGACAGCCTACTTCTTACTGTCTACTGCTAACTGGACAGCCTGCTGCTAACTGCCTACTGCAAACTGCTAATTGACAGTCTAAGTATATGTATGAATCAAT
Organism: Ruditapes philippinarum; assembly: GCF_026571515.1. NCBI lineage: Eukaryota > Metazoa > Mollusca > Bivalvia > Venerida > Veneridae > Ruditapes > Ruditapes philippinarum. The sequence continues at coordinate 78,732 of NW_026867129.1, read as the reverse complement.
TACGAAGTATTCCTAATGTTCACACAGGTTCATCCGCCATTTTGTTGAAAACATCTGAGGTAAATTTTACGGAAAACAATGGTAAGTAAATTAAAAAGGATTATTTTGTAATAAAGCCTAATAATTCGTAATTTTGAGTTCATTGCAATGACTTGTGAATGTCCCACCCTTGCACACTGCTTAGATTTGTTATGAAATTCCATGTGTCTCATTGCACAGGTGATTGATAAATTGTCAAATATAGGACTCATTTTAGGGTAATCAACTGATTAATAAATTATTCACAAAAAATATGTGTTTAACATTTAATATTGAAGGGCTTGAGCCCACTATACCTTGTTGAGAGGCGGACATCTGGACCATCATGTCAACACCTCAAGATTTTTGTTAATATTTTCATAGTTTATTAAACTTTTATTTGACAATGTAATACATTTCTAGAAGAATATCTGTAATATACTGGTGAAATCACTGGCACATTTAAGGCTAAACATTCTTGTCTGTTATTTTCAAATAATTGTTCATTTACGAGATCATTTTGGTTCAGTTTTCATTGGCTGTTAGTTGTGGCGTATAAATGTGTTATTCCTTATTAGATGTAATGTAATACATTTTGTTAAGTTTAATGTACACTTGATATTTTATGTTGCAAAGATAATTGCTTATAGAACTAATTTTATTGTAGTACAGTGGACGATCAATCTGACAGAAACATGTCTAAGGAAGAACGGCATATACTTCCATCGTACTCCAAGTTTGACTTCACAGACAAGTAACAAAAGCAACACACCTGTGCGAAAATATTGAAATTACAATGGAAGATGAAGAGGACTCTTATGGAGGAGTTTAATTCGGCTTCTGAAAGCTTAAAGAAAGACAAACCTGGCAACTACAAACAACAACAAATATTTCATTGCGTTAAAACAACATGTTCAATAGCAATAATTACAATTTTCAGTTTACAGAAGAGGACAAAGCATGAATAATATATGTATTTGCATTAAAGATGACTAGTTATTTCGCAAGTTTGCATAGTATATATATATTGCTGAATTGTAAATTACTGGTTTTAATTTTGCACAAAGAGGTTAACAAATTTCTGATTAGTTGGAGACGTATAATAATATCTTTTTATATATTTTTGATCCTGAAATTTAGAACATATTAATACAAAATGATATATTTTTCTATAAGACAGACATTACAATTTCTTCACAATTTTTCATTTCTTGGTATATTTCTATGCCGTCCGAGTTCAATAGCCAAATCATGAGAAGATAAATGAAATTTGTATAATCACGCTACCCTAAATTTCGGTTCAACGATAAAATCCAAATAATTTTGCAAATTCAAATGAGTGTTTAAATAAACAATTTGTATCTATATTTCAATATTTCATTGGCAAAAAAGTGCAAACATGAAGTGATTAATTCTAGTTTAGACAAAATGATCATTTTAATGTTACAATATAATTTTTGATGTGTTTAAACTTCTTTTCTCTTTTTTTTTTTATAATTGTTATAATTATCTTGTCTGCTTTGTTTTCTTAACAAACACACTAAAAACTGAACTTTTAGGATGTTCATTTTTTTATTACTTTTTTAGTTACAGTTACCGCAAATGAAGCTAATGAGCAAATCTGTTTTCGTTTTTGCCAAAATTATCCAATGAAAGTTATTACTATTTTGTCAGGTTTTTAGAGATTTGACAATAAAAGTAAACAGTTCTAAGACATCGTGATAATGTACATCTTCTATGGTATGATATGAAGCATTTTTAAGTTACCATTCTTATTTCGTGTATATCACTGTATATTGCAGAATATATTTACATTCATATGAATATCATAACAATTATATTGTTCATAACAGAGCTTTTAATTATAATTCTGCTTTAATATTAATTGCTTTCCCCTAACTTTGCAAATATTTTTATAGATACGGTTTTTTACAGGCGTCTCATTTTTTTTATTTTAAATAATAGTGTATTCAAGAACTCGTTATTGGGACAAAACATATTTTTGTGGTGTTATAATTAATAAGTGTATTTTGTTTTTCGTTTTTCTTATAAATAAAAAAGTTCTTGAAAAATAAAATTATCATTATTTTCTTGTAGTTTTGTGTATGTTTAGCTCCCCGGAAAACAAAATGTTGACAAATTAAAATGTTAAGTCTACATTACTGTTAAATGCAAATTAAACACATAATTTATCATGATAGTGACATATATGTTAACCATAAAGCAAAGTTTGTTGAATGTTGTAACATGGCCATGTTAGTAACAATATTCAACATTGTATGCATTTAAAAAGTGTTTTAGTCCATCAATTTTAAATTCATAGGATCGCAAAAAGTATGTATTAGGATCATGTAGAGAATGTTATATAAGTTATATAATCTTTGAAAATACATCTGAAGCTCCAATACCTGGCAAGTTAACCATATATTTCTTCAAAACAACTTTACAAGTAAACCGGAACACTCTTCTCTTAAGACAATAAAATAAAAAGACGGACGTCCAGCAATATATTGATTAGTTCGTTTTCTTATCCTGTCTTTTTAATGCCTTTTTCACCAGTAATAAATCAGAATGTAACATAGGCAATACTGCAAAATCTAAGACATTACATGCGGCATTAAGCCAATTATATCGTTAAACAGATACTAACATTACTTTGCTTTGTAAACTCAAAGATCTTTTCTTATGATTTGATTATGCATCGACTTCCAAATTATAACACAAAAATTGACATGTTAGTCATCTGTCGAAGTAACATTATCCCGAGCCAAATCTAAGGCTTTGTAAATGAAGGTATTACCATCACCATAACAAGGATTAACTTTTTTAGATAGAACTAAATTGGTCCGTGTATGATTTGGACCATGACGTGTGTATATTCTCCCAGTACATTTATTAGACTACACAACTGGTAATCCAAGACGTCACTAGTATAAATAATTTTGTCTGACAATCAACGAATATATTATGCATGAAAATCCATTTTCAAAGTCCTAGATATATATCTATGTTTTAGATTATTTTTGAACAAAACTTTTGAGCATTATTTTCATAATGCTAACATAACATTTACCGTTGAAATTTGAATGTACGAACAAACGACAGTCATGGCATTACAAGGCCTCCGGTCAAAAACAACGTTAAGCTCTAAAGTCATAGGGTAGGATCATTATCATTTAAGAAACAAATATTATAATTAACATTTTATATGGTAGATGTATATAATTAAAATATAACTGTGTTTCACAAGCTTGTTCGTTATCAGAGATAAAACGTTTTAATTAAGAAAGCAGTTATATTTGGTAGCTTAATATTATATATTAGAGAACGAGATTTAATGACAGAAATATTTGGTTTGATAGCATTTTTGTAAAGTTTACAGTTCTATGATTTAGAAAAGTTTTCAATGCCTGCAAAGATATATACATGTACCTATTTTTCTGCTTAGTAACACGAGAATTATACATGTATAAATGTAACGAATTCCAAAGTTTTATCAGTTATAGCCTTCATCTATGATACAGTGTAATTTCTTGACCAATACTGTTTCAAAAAGCACCCCTTTGTAATTATAAACACATTGGAAGAAGGACGTACGAAGCCGACATTTACTTTCAGACAATTAATCGGGTATTTGGCAGGTGTGACAGCATTTATCAATTAACAATAAGCATTAAGCAGTCGCCTGTCAGTAAGCAGTAGGCAGTTGACAGTAAGCAGTTGACAGTAGGCAGTTGATAGTAAACAGTAGGCTGTCGTTTATGGAATTCTGTACTATTTAGAGAAGATAATGTGTAAGCGACTGTATAGCTCAGTCGGTAGAGTCGCGACACGGTATTCCGACGGTCCCGGGTTCGAGTCCCGGTCAGGCGGCACATTTTTCTCACCCTGTGACATATGTACCAACAACTCTTTCTATGTAACAACACCTCCTCTAAATACCAACAACTTTTCATTGAACAAAATGTACCAGCAACTTTGATAAAAACAAACAACAGAGAACAACTAGATGTAAATTGAACTTTAATAGAAATCATAGAAAGTACAAGTTTATTTACAGCACACACAAACTGCTTGAATATTTTAAATATTTACACACTATTATATACATGTATATACAAATTTAAAAGGCATTGTTTGATTGACACTAGTGCGTTTTCTTACTGGAAATAATCAAGATTGTGTACGAAGTGTGAAGCATTCGAGAGGTGTTCATTAAGTAAAAGGAACACCCCTTTGTACTTTGTATATCAATGACAAAGATATTGTTGATTTTTTATCAGTATTAAGTTTTTATTTTTTTTATCTATTTTATCATTTTTCAAAACATGAAAACATATGCACGTAGACAACTAAGCACTTGAAATAAGAATGTGAAAAAGGTATGCTATAGATGCATAAAACAAGTGCAAGAAATAAGCATGTGAAATAGGTTTGCTATTGATATATAAAACAAGTTCAAGAAATAAGTATGTAAAAAAAGAATGCTATTCATGTATAAAACAAGTGCAGGAAATAATCATGTGAAATAAATATGCTATGGATGTATAAAACAAGCGCATAAAACATGAAATAAGTAAAAGAAGTAAGATTGTCAAAATATGTGACATAAGAATGTGAAATTAATACGTGGAATAAGTATGTTAATCATGTATTGAAGTATGCGGAATAATAATGTGGTATAAGAAATATGAAATAAGTTTGTGAAAATTAATTATTCGACATGTATATTGAAGTATGTGGAATTAGAATGTGGAGTACATTTTCCATTGTAGGAAGTACGTGAAATAAGTATGTGAAGTTTGTATTGTTGTAAAGGGAATAAGAGTGTGCAATACGGATGTGAAATAATTACATGTACATGAAATATTTATTGAAATATGTGGAATAAGAATGAGAAAAAGGGATGTGAAATAAGAATGTGAAAATTCTTGTTCTGAAAACATATGTAGTTTCTATTATTATGTCTCCCCCACCTCGGGGGGAGACATATTGTTTTTGCCCTGTCCGTCCGTCCGTCCGTCCGTCAGTCCGTCCGTCCGTCAGTCAGTCCGTCCGTCCATTCTTCGTTTCCGGACGATAACTAGAGTTCCTTTTGACCTACATCCCTCAAACTTCATAGGATGATTGGTCTTATAGAGCTGATGATCCCTATTGTTTTTGGGGTCAGTAGGTCAAAGGTCAAGGTCACACTGACCGTTGGTCAATTTCTCGTTTCCGGATGATAACTAGAGTTCCTTTAGACCTACAGACCTCAAACTTCATAGGATGATTGGTCTTATTGAGCAGATGATCCCTATTGTTTTTGGGGTCAGTAGTTCAAAGGTCAAGGTCACAGTGACCGTTGGTCAATTTCTCGTTTCCGGATGATAACTAGAGTTCCTTTTGACCTACAGCCCTCAAACTTCATAGGATGATTGGTCTTATAGAGCTGATGATCCCTATTGTTTTTGGGGTCAGTAGGTCAAAGGTCAAGGTCACAGTGACCGTTGGTCAATTTCTCGTTTCCGGATGATAACTAGAGTTCCTTTTGACCTACAGCCCTCAAACTTCATAGGATGATTGGTCTTATAGAGCAGATGATCCCTATTGTTTTTGGGGTCAGTAGGTCAAAGGTCAAGGTCACAGTGACCGTTGGTCAATTTCTCGTTTCCGGATGATAACTAGAGTTCCTTTTGACCTTAGGCCCTCAAACTTCATAGGATGATTGGTCTTATAGAGCTGATGATCCCTATTGTTTTTGGGGTCAGTAGGTCAAAGGTCAAGGTCACACTGACCGTTGGTCAATTTCTCGTTTCCGGATGATAACTAGAGTTCCTTTAGACCTACAGACCTCAAACTTCATAGGATGATTGGTCTTATTGAGCAGATGATCCCTATTGTTTTTGGGGTCAGTAGTTCAAAGGTCAAGGTCACAGTGACCGTTGGTCAATTTCTCGTTTCCGGATGATAACTAGAGTTCCTTTTGACCTACAGCCCTCAAACTTCATAGGATGATTGGTCTTATAGAGCTGATGATCCCTATTGTTTTTGGGGTCAGTAGGTCAAAGGTCAAGGTCACAGTGACCGTTGGTCAATTTCTCGTTTCCTGATGATAACTAGAGTTCCTTTTGACCTACAGCCCTCAAACTTCATAGGATGATTGGTCTTATAGAGCAGATGATCCCTATTGTTTTTGGGGTCAGTAGGTCAAAGGTCAAGGTCACAGTGCAGTGGGGGAGACATGCGCTTTTTTACAAAAGCATCCTCTAGTTAATTTTGAAATTGAAACGCGCGGTATACCGACAAAATACATAGAAGAAATAGAAAAAACTATGAGCGATTTTCTTTGGGACAATAAGCGACCGTTAGTTTCAAAAAGCACAATTCTCCTTGACCTGAAAGACGGAGGCCTTAACTATTGTAATATTTCAAATATTCAAGCCAGTCTGGATGTTAAAACAATATACAAAATTATACACTCTGACATACAGAACTGGAACGCAATAGGAAAATATTTTTTACAAAAATATGATACTAATGGAGAAGATAAAATTGATTATTTTCTATGTAAATGTTCCTCATTAGAAAATTTACCTTTCAAATTGAACATAAGTACGTTTTACAAATCCGCTCTCGAAAATTGGTGTCGGTTTAAAGCGAAGTTTAAGCCAAAGTCTCTGTCCGATGTAAAAGATATATTTCTTTTTTGTAACTCTGAAATTCGTTTTCGCAAGAAAACACTTTACTTCAATTCATTTGTTAAAAGTAATATATTGTTTTTAAAAGATATTTGGGACTTTGAAAATAATAATTTTATTAGCATAGACACTCTTTTAAGGAAATTAAAATGTAAGCGAAACTGGATTGCCGAATGGCATATTCTCAAATCGAGCATTCCTAAAATGTATATAACTGCTTTAAAAGAACATCATTATGAAACAGTGTCGAATTACACTCACTTAGACGATATTGTCTTAACGAGCAAGACGCAAACAAAAATATTGCCTGAAAATATTAAAATAAAACAAATTTCTCATATATGGAATCAAAAGACTGGTAAATTGAAAAGTGAAAGTAAATGGGAAACCTTACTTAATATGGAGTTACCATGGAGTAAAATATGGTGCCACGTTTATGATTCTTTTTCTTCATGCAAAGCTGTACAATTTCAGTGGAAATTTTTACACAATGTTATTTATACAGAACACAAGCTGTCTCTTATGAATTTATCTGACGGTAAATGTTGTATATGTAAATCTCACAGAGAAACTTTGTTTCATCTCTTTTGGGAATGTGATTTTTCTAAGAATGTTTGGACATATGTAATTCAAAAACTTAAGTCCGCTAAAATTTTGGAAAATGATTTTTCAAATTTCCAATCTACTGCACTTTTTGGATCTTTTGAACACGCAATTAATGATAAATTGATCAATACTGTTATATTCGAAACCAAATGGGCAATTTGGAAATATCGTAACAATTGTAAGCATAATTATTCATATCAACCAATACCTATTTTGTTAAGAAATTTGTTCAATGATATAAAATACCAATTTGAATACAAATGTAGAAATAAAGACGATTCAGTGACAGAATTTTTAAAATATTTGTAATTTGTATGAATATTACCTTTAATGTATGGGACGCAACTCAATTGAAATTATAGATTTAATTCATAAAGAGTTAACTCGCTTTTCAACCTTGTCATTTTTCGTTTTTCGGACAAGTAAATGATACCTTTGCGAATTGTATATTTTTCACATTATCTATACTGCTTCTTATTTTGTAAGAAATCAAATATATATATTATTGTAAGGCTGATAGGAGGATGCTCCTCGACCCCTATTATGCCAATGACGGGGAAAATAAATGGGGTTACCCCCTTAACTGGGCGCCCGAAACTGAAAAAAAAGAAAAAAAAAAGAAATCCGAATCACAATAAAATAATAAATAAAAGATATAACTTAAGTAGATCTGAACTTTAGTCAGATTGAAGCAATATTCAGTTTTCAACACTTAAGAATTGTATTCATTGATCCCGACTGACAAGGAAAATTAAAATTAAACTAAGCAATTAAATTAAACAAATATAAAACTTTACCTTTTGTGCATGTTTTACGGTCATCATTGAGCAGGTAACCAAAGTAGCACAGAAAAGAAAAGAAAAAGAAAGAAAGAATAATAAAAAAAAAAAAAGAATGTGAAAAAGTATATGAAATAAGAATTTGAAATAAGAATATGAAATAAGTACGTGAAATATGTACTGAAGTATGTGGAATACGAAATTGATAGATGAAATAGGAATGTAAAATAAGAATGTGAAATATCTATTGAAGTATATAAAATAAGGATGTGACTTAAGTATGCGAAATAAGAATGTGAAATATCTACTGAAGTATGGAATAAGAATATGAAATAAGAACTATGAATGAGAAATAAACATAGAAATTAGTAAATAAAATAATAATGTTTATGTAGATATAATAATCATATGACAAATAGCATTAAAATATTTCATTTAAACATGGGAGATCTATATACTTTTTTGAAAATACTTCTCTCAATGATTTTATTGACTCTATTAAAAATTCGTTTATATTTTTTTATTCATTTTTTATAAAGAAAACTAGATTCACAGAAAGTAAGGCAAGAACAAAAAAGTACACAACCTTCATTGGATTGAAAATTTCATTCAGTGATGCTAATTTTAATTCAATCATTGCAAAAAAACAAGTTTATTGAGAATTATTATAATCATTCTGGCACTCTAAATGTACGTTCTTTTTTTAAAGTCACATTATGCCTCAGAAACATTTTTTTTTTCTTCTTCTTCATTTTTAGGAAGAGCAAACTTTCGTTTCATAACATTTAAGTAACGGTTTTAAGGCATGTTAGATGCTTAGTACCTGAAGAAAGCAGCGCTGGATATAAAATTACTTGTCATAAAAGTAGCAAAATGTAAACACAGTAGTATTTTGACTTCCATACAAAATACCAAATATCACTATACCTGCACTAATTACCAAAACGCAACAGAAGCAAAAGATAAATCTGATAATTGGTCAATGATTAAGCTTTTTGAAAAACTTGAACATAACACCAAAAACAAGACGCTTTTGAAAAACAAAAATAAAGGCATTTCTGAGGCATAATGGGCCTTTAAATGACACGATCAAGCTTATTGGGCGAGCTTGACAGCTCGAGTTATTCTGTTTTATCACCATCTTTACCACACATAGCATTTGTTCTGAGGGTTCATGTAGTGATTGTTCTTGCAACTGAAAGCATTCGCAAAATCTCGGGAGTTTTGAAGCGTTCCAATCACCCTGAAATAGAAGAATTAAAACCAGCGTTCATTAATGGAATATCAATGACGTCATTTTCGTAGCATAATCTAATCTTACACAGGTGGGATGCAGGAGATAACTGATCCGAGTAGATTTTATCATATCGCCGTTTATACGTGCATTACATTTAAAGCTGCACGCCTCCGGGTGATCAAAAATAGTTTGATCAAATCAAACCTGAGAAAAAAAATAGTTTGATGAAATTAAACCTGAGAAAAATGTGGAAACGTATAAAGATTTAAAGTTATAGTAATAATTTACATGTTAAGTGCGATTAATGACCGAATATTTTAGTATTTATAACTATATTTCTACTACGTTTCTGATGCAGTAAGGGCAATTTTTAGCATCTTTTGACCTCTTTATGGTAATTTACATGGGTCGTAAGTGTCATTGATAATGTGTAAATTGCATTCTTTTGGTTACTTCACAATATTATACTGTTAAATACATTTACAAATTTTCATGAAAATAAGCATGAATCTGGAGGCGTGCTGCTTTAATTGTTTATAAATTAAATGCAGAACACAAAAAAACATAAACAATTATTTTTTATTCAGCAAATTTGAATATTTAATAAAAAACTTTAACAATTATTTGTAGTAACACCGAGAAAGATATTTTTAAAACAAATCAATTAGATTGAAGTACATTTAATAAAGAAGTCAGCAAAACAGTTTTTCATGGTGCTTATACCACGTGACTTATTGATGACAGAAAGCCAATACAAAAGACGTTCCAAGTTGCATTTTCATTTATCGTTTTAAAAATATTTCAATACTTAATATTGGATAAAGTGTGTAGTCCACTCAAGCTGGTTAGTAACCCATACATAGAATGTTTCTCGGGAAAGTTCAGTATTCTTTTTTCGTGAGATCGCATGACTTTATGAATGTACGAACACGCGGTTTCACTTAACGACAAAATGCGTTGTTTTTTTTAAATTAGAAAACATTTTATGCACGAGCTCCTCAATAGATTAAGAATGAGCGGACTCTTTAAGACCAGAAAACCAAGAACAAGAAGAAATTCGGATTTATATAGTACGTGTTGTTGTTGCTATAGGGGTTTTAAATTTTTACGTTTGCGTTATTATCCCTAGAAAAACAACACCAGTATCTAAAAATATATCAGAGACAACCAGTTGCACAATCCCCAAAGGAATAAGTGAAAATCCTCACAGATGCTCGGCAGTACAGAGCATATAGGGCACAATAACGTTAAAACTTTATAATTACAAAATAATAACAATTTTTTTTTGTGCTACCACATATGAAGTTTCGTCAAACTTATTATATTTTACATATAACCAACCTGAACTGTCCCGGGCTGTGTACGCCGTTTTTTATGGAATTTATCATACCTTCTTTACGCATGTTATTACACCAAATCTGAAATATAGCATTTTCAAATCTGAAATACATGTACATTGTGTATAGCATTTTCAAATCTGAAATATAACATTTTCAAATCTGAAATATAGCATTTTCAAATCTGAAATATAGCATTTTCAAATCTAAAATATAGAATTTTCAAATCAAATCTGAAATATAGCATTTTCAAATCTAAAATATAGAATTTTCAAATCAAATCTGAAATACAGCATTTTCAAATCTGAAATATAACATTTTCAAATCTGAAATATAGCATTTTCAAATCTAAAATATAGAATTTTCAAATCAAATCCGAATTACAGCATTTTCAAATCTGAAATATAACATTTTCAAATCTGAAATATAGCATTTTCAAATCTAAAATATAGAATTTTCAAATCAAATCTGAAATACAGCATTTTCAAATCTGAAATATAACATTTTCAAATCTGAAATCATGCCGCGTCTGCTATTGATACTTGATTACTTTTATTTTCTCTCACAGGATTTCAAGTTTTTGAATTTAAATTATGCATGATAAAAAGGTTAGTAATATACATAGATAGGCTTTATCTGCTGTATATAATTGTATTGCATGTTGATAACGTCACTTTTCATTGGCTAAGAATGGCGTTCATACATATCTATAATTTTTCTATATGCACGACTTCTGTCATTTTATTAAGTTATTTTCGTTTTTCACCAAAATTATTTTATTTTGCTGTATTGTAGATTTGTTATAAAGATGTTTGACAGGCTATATATATTTGATCGCGTATAAACGGTTGTTAGCAACAAAACCACCTTGCGACCCGGATCATATAAGCTATTATATAGCTAAATATACAAATTATTTAATGTATAACTAATAATCCAGTTATAATTATGTCAGTACTATTAATGATTTTAATGACATTTATAAATCAGATGATAAAAGAGTAAAATATAAAGCGATCAAAGTGTTATAGTTGTTATGTTTCTCGATTGTCTACAAAACGCTTAGGTCAACAGCAATAGAAACAAAGCTATTAGCTGACAATTTCAGATTCAGTTTAATTGAATCTGTTCATAAGAGGCAATGTAATGTGCAACATCGCTCACACGCCCCCCCCCCGGCACCGGCTTAAGCGTTATTTGATCCTCAAGTATTAGCATAATACAAAATATAAAAACATTGGAACGAAGACTTCATTTAGCTTAGTTTATACTTTAGGTAACTTGTACAATGTAAATGTCATAAAATGAAAGCAAGTGTTAAGGAAATGCAACCCCCACCCCTCCTCCGCCCAAAAATGAAAATAAATAACGTCAAAAGTTAAGTATAAAAGCCTATCAAAATATAATACCTGGGCAAAGTTGATAAAGAACAGTTGGTTGTTTGTAAAATTGAGTCCCGGTAGCAAAGGTTCCTCTCTCCCCTGTTGTTCAACCCATTTTCTGTATGCCTGGGATAAATACAAACAGCGTGCATAAATAACTAAACACTCTATCTACGCAACAAATTTAAAATATGAAAAACAAGATCAACAAGGAAGGGCGTCGTTCAATAAACGCAACCCCCACACGACCCTGCAACACTGGACCATCGGCAAGAAGCAAGGAACCCAGGAGGACACCAAACAAAAACAGGACGACGAAACAAGGCAAAGTATGGACGACGGTGTCAAATCTTACAAAACACACTGACAGTCAATCCTTTTAATAACAAATCAACATGTAATTTCCTTTTGATATTTTACTTTCGCATTTTTGAGGCAAACTCAAAATGGAAACTTATTCAATTACACCAAATGTTATTATCGCAGCAGCTTGACTAAACTCAAGTCAATACGGCATAAAAGAAAGTTAATTAAACCGTGATTTTAATTATATCTCCGCTACCAGCAGGGTAAGAGTAAAGTGAATCTCTATATTATGATTATATAATAATGAATGTTTTACCCGGAAACTTTGTTTAAGCCCTCCATTATCAGCAATGTTCTCTCCCTGTGTATTAATACCATTTACCTGAAGTTATAACAAACATTACTTTAATCGTACCTTTTGCATTGATGTGATAAATATATACTTAATGAAAATATCACAAACACAGATTCATAATACATGATTTTATGGCAAAAAGTTCATATTGTTATACCTTGTTATTTATGGACGAATAAAATTGATTACACTCTATTTGTACATACATAATCAGTTACTTACAAATGATACCACAATGAATGATGTTAGAGTAAATGTTTATACATCTCAATGGGTTAATAGAAAAGTTCTTTAACAAGGAAACACACATTTTTTTCTCTTATTGATGTTCAACTTTAAACAGGACATATTTAATAAATGTTTCTGTCTTAATTTTCAAATATCAAACTAGATCATGATGTATCTTTAATAAACGTATTTGACATTGTTATTGCATTACTTCGACTCAGAAGATATCACTTTATCACTTAACACAGTATCTTTCCACAAAAATCAACATTGACACCGATGATAATTACAAAATGTTCAGTATAACCCATTGGTTTATTGGTTTAACCTGTCTCCATATATGTCTATATTTAGTAATTAATGTTTTAAAGTAAAAAAAATAGTTTCATTTTGGGTTTGGTTTGTACATATGAATGTTTTGATTCGACGATGTGCTATATACTGGAGACAATAACTTCTTTTCTGTTCTGATACTTTCCATTTGTTTCTCTTCAACCGTTTTTGTGTTCCTACGTTTGAATTCAATAAATGCATACATGCCAATATCACGCTGTCATTTATTGAATTCAATAAATGCATACATGCCAATATCACGCTGACATTTATTTCAGATTAAATATCTTTAAGACGAGAATAAGGCTCGACAAGGCAAATGCAATGTTCACAGGACGCAGCCCCTGACAAACCCAAGCCACAATAATACAATAAAACAATTATTACTTACATTTAGTTCTGCTTCTGGTACAATAAATTCATTGTACTGGTCAACAATACACTTTGCCTTGTCTTTAAAATTTGCAATAATGGAAGCGTCCCACCACTCTTGTAGATTACCGTTCTTGTCATACTGCCGCCCTGTTGTATAAATAATGTTACATTCTGCTTTCTTTATAGATATACTATGCTCATTTTTTTAGTAAAATTCTTTCATCGTAGAAATGTATTGAGTTCTTACTGAATATATGACCGATATGTCTGAAAGTCCTTTAATTAAGCACCTTAAAGTGACATTACGCCCAACCAATGGTATATAGTAGGTGAACATGTGAAAGTCAAAATAAGTTTAAATTTTGCCATGATTCCCTACAATTTCATAATTTACTGAATGCATGAATGATAGGAAATTTCTGTAAGTATCCGTCAGAAGTGTTAATGTTAATGTTCAGATTATAAAAAGCATGTGGCAGTCTTTTTATTGTTTAAGGCAAATTTATATTTTGTCGCAAACATTGTCCAATATCAACTGTTGGTCAATCACCATTTTAGCAGCCAATCTTTTGAAATATATAGACAATTCAGCTCAACTTGACAATGAAAAACATGAGCATAATATCACTTATAAAGATGTTAAAAGCATATTACACAATTAGATTACCTCTATCATCAAAGCCATGTGTGATTTCATGCCCGATAACAACACCTATGCCACCGTAATTCATCGATCTGAAACATCAAACAAAGATCATATGTACGCTCGTACATAAAGCAAGATTTATCATTTGTGTGTTTATTATTGAAAAATTAATCTAGATTTTACAACAATCCCTAAATATACTTTTATCTTTTGTTGCTGGTATTTTGAAAAGCGGAAATTCCTCGAGAACAAGTAGATTATATGAATCTGCGAAAATCGTAGACTCTAGATTGAGTCTATTGATAAGAGTTAAGTAATAATAAATTATGCTACATCTCTTACTTCGGTTGATCTTTACTATAGAATGGTGGCTGCAAAATCCCAGCAGGGAACACTGTAAAGTAAATAAAATTGCAATGTTTTAAAAATATAAATATTACTTATGACATCAATTTAAATAACTTTGCATTGCAATTAACCATATTGATATTATTTGTATAGAATTTGATATTAAATGAAAGAAATTGTCATAACTGTACGTATTCTACTAAAATATGATAAACAAGATCAACAAGGAAAGGCGGTGTTCAATGAACGCAACCCTAAATGTGTGATTAAAGCCAGTGCTAGGAGGTGATAGCAATTTCCAGTACCGTCCATGAACAACTTCAATCAAACCGATCGCGAGCCTGCAACATTTGCAACTTTGCCTTTCTATGAGTTCATTAGGGAGTATGTCTTTTATTTCAATAGACTTGTACATCTTTCATTTTTGGAACAGTCTATTACTTGTTTTATGTGTGTTCATGTAGAGCGTGAAGATCATGATAAATTCTCACACACCCCAGCACCGGTATGTAATTTGTGCAATGAATCTTAAGTGACATTATGCTCATTTGTTCGTTGTCGTTGGCTTGAATTAGATTTTAATTTCAAAAGTTTGACTAAATGGTGATTAATCAATTATTGATAATAAGAAATGTTTAATAGGATAAGGTATGAAAAACTGCCTAAAATATAAAAAAAACTGTCCCACTCATTTTATCAAATGAACGTAACCGATATATTCTGAATGATATTTATAGATATTTCCGTGAGCCAAGTGGCTTTTTGAATATAATATGAATTGTGGAAGCAAATACTGCAAAAAGTAAACGTATTTTGAAATTTACCTGTGCTCTGAACATTTAAAATTTGATGGGCATAAATATACACATCAACAACAGTCTAGAACATTTAAAAGCAAAAAGCTTGGTTATCATTTTAAGTCTAAAACATGTCTCTTAATAAAGAACTTACTTATGTTATTGCGTATAGAGCTGTAAAATGCATTCACTGTAGACGGAGGGGTTGTCCATCTGAAATAATTGTTTAAAAAGCAGCGAGATTTAAAGAAAGATAATTTACATGTGACAATTGATTCACATGTGAATAAAATGACTACAAGGATAAAAGAGAACTACAATTTAATGACATTTTAAAGTACATTACATTGTAAAGAAAAGCAAAAAGGTTTCTTTTGGCTGCATAAACAAAAAGGTGACAAGATCAATCAAACCCAATCTGCAATTTTTATGTAATTTTGTTGTGATTAATGCTTCCGATGGATCACTTTTTCTCCAGATTAATAAACATCACAAGAGCAGGTGTCATGGCAGCTGTAAAAATGTTTGACCCGTACTTCACTTCAGTGTTGTTATATCTTTCTAGTCTTTCGGGATCATTGATTTCAACACTTTTAAGTGTTGAAAATTGAGTACCGCTCATGTCGGTGCAAGAGGGTTATGAGGGATTATGCATGTTTTCATTATTCCTCATTAACAGACTCAATCAAACCGGGTCTGCAATTTTTATGTTATTTTATTGTGATTTATGCTCCCGATGGATCGCACTTTCCCCAGACTTTTATTATCGAAAATACATTTATACATGTATAAGTTTCAGTTATATAGTTAAAGCTAGCTGACTGTAACAGACGAAACCGTATACAATCACATTATCATTTTGATTAATTTTTAACCTACACATTCTTGTTGTACTTAATCCTCAGGTTTTGTAGACCAGATTTGGCGGAATTCTTCAAATTATTCAGCACATTCTTGAAATACTCGTTTTTGTCAATCGTAGCCTGAAAAAAACCAGTTCTCACGCCAATAAAACTGCATAAGAATATACAATATAACCATTTAGTTTCTCAAGACAAAATAGTAAAGCAGCATGTTTTGTGTCTGAATAAATTGGTCTGATTCAATCATTTTTACAAAATGGATTAACAACAATTGAAAGCCGGTACAGTTGGCTTGATATTTAGCTCGATGTCCGTCTTTCCCTACTGTCGCAAACTGATGAGTGACAACCATTCTCATCTTTTAATAGTTCTGACCAAACCGGTGCTGGGGGGACCGGTAGGGGCGGCGTAATATACACGGCTGAATGAATTTATCACTGCCAACAATGCGCAGGTGTAATCAAAAGAAGTCTGAAACCTTTTCTACTGTGGACTATTTTGTTTAAAGACACCTTGGGACATTAGATCAATAATATTGCATTATACTGCCATCAGATATTAGTTTATATTTTATTCTAAAACAATTTTATTCCGGTTATGAAGAAAGCTATAAGCTTACATAGATACTCTCGAATCCGTTCCTGGAACGAACCAGTACTAAGCAATGAGTATAAAATTTCTGGCCCTGGCGGGACTTAAATCAACGTTGCCAGCAATTCTTGGAGACGCGATAGCTACTTAGTCATGCACCCACTTCATTATACATCCTTAAATAAATATTCATTGTCATAATAATGAATGTGCTACATGTGAATTCTATAGAAATATTTGAAGCTGAATTTACATTTTCATATAATTCGTTGACTTTCTCCTCAATAATGACGTCATCAGGATAGCCAATCCACTCCCTCATTGCTTTAGCCTACAACAAATCAAATTACTCAAATTACCCATTACCTTGCTGATGTTGTGTAATAGATTTGCCCTGCTTTGTATTCGGAACACGTCAATTATATTCGGAACACGCCATTTTTATTCGGAACACGCCATCCCAAGTTTAACGGATTTTGATTATAAAAAATATGTATGATTGATCTCTATAGTATATATAACATGTATAGTCTCCCTTTTTGAAAAGTTTTTTTTTGTAAAATCGGGTATTAGTTATTCCCCCTTACTTAATCAACCCCATTTGATGACTGCCAAAGGCACGAAACTATAAAAACATGAAACGTTGAGCTATAAATATATAATTGAACAACATTACAGAGCCTGGTCGGAATGCCCGAATGTACATGCTGGCCTGTCTCTATATCTGATGGTTTCAGCAGGTGACAGGTTAAGCATACATAGTAGTATGTCAAATTGTAATTAAGTTATGTTTTTGTCACGGTTCAGAACTGTTACTTTAAGGGAAGAGGATGTGTAAGCGACCGGATAGCTCGGTCGGTAGAGCCGCGGTACGGTATTTCGAGGATCTTGGGTTCGAGTCCAGGTAAGGCTGCACATTTTCTCACCCTTCTCAATTTAGAGGGATTGAAATCCAAATAACTAATGAAATATTTTGTTTTATTTATTCATTATTTCAGTATAAATATGTTCTATTTCAGAATCACTTAAACTATAATTATTATTTGATTTTATTTCATCATATTTGAAAAAGATAAATCCAATTTGAAAGCGGCATGTCTCAGACTCAGAATTAATGTACTTGTATATTTTCCCAAATTTAAAAACTATTTAAAGTTTTGAACTACTAAATACACATTCACATTTCCAGAGTATTACCCTATAAATTATGTACATGGATATTCTAACTAGAAATATAAATAGTACTCAAACAAAAAAGAAATAATAAAAACATAGAAAATAATTTAGACTAACATAATTATTTTTGTTAATCATAATATACATGTATAGTCGCAAAAGAGCAATGTGTGAACTTTGTGTTTACTAGATCTCCTGTTGCTTAGCTACAATTCCTACTACTATACTGAATATTTATGATAAAACCTTTTCTCTTGCAAGCTCCTTTGTCGGCTCATCCATCCAATCAAGTTCATCCAGAAGCTCGTTAAAAGCGTCTCGTATGTTGCCAATCATATCAAGTGCCTAATTTGCAAAGATGTCGAAAAGATAAAATCAAAACCGTTAAAATGAATAGTAAATAATCTTAATGTTATGAATTAAAATTATGATTAAAATCTTTCATAGCATAATGTCCTGTTAACTCCAAGCGCAAATAAAACTTCTTTATAAAGTCGCTAAACGCGCGCTCAAACACATTTTATAACTGACCATTCAAACATAAATTAAATCATTATTGTAACATGTACCCTTGATGAGGAAATTCTTGCGTTTATTTGCCAGCTTTCGCATATGCATCGTCTAACATTGGATCTGTGTTAACAGGTACTGTCCTTAAAGTTTTAGACAGGAGAAATGTCAATTCTTTTATTCAATATTCCGTAATCATTTTAAATTTTGTTACATGTATTACTAAATTGTTCTTCGCGTGATACGGTGTGTGTTTTGTCTTTTAATCACGGTACAAAGTTCTATAACTTACCACTGACTTTGCAGATTCGTCGAATGTTTCTTTGACAAACATATGACCGACTGCCATCCCAAATAAACTGACAGTATAGTCCACACATGACTTCCACCTGGCCGTGGAGGCTGATGTCCCGTAAACCACCTGATGTGAGTGAGTGGATGGCAGATTAGATAAGAAATTAGCACAGATACCAGTGAAAACATGAGGTAAGAAAATAATCATGTTATGTTTGCATGAAATTAATAACAGCATCACACTGGGCATGTCTTTCGCAAAAGCGATGGGTCCATCATAGCAACGGTAGAGTATTCGTCTCTGGAGCGGTAGATAGAAATGGCTGTTTGCTGTTGTCGGTAATTTAAAGACTGAACTTTACTTTATTTCTTAATTTTTTACGGGAAACACCCAGTGAGACTGGAGCGCACACATGTACTGTAAATGTACATGGCTAAACTCATGTATTCCTCGGTGCTTTAGCAAAACAAAAAGCTAAAAAATAACTAAAAAAACAAGCAATTATCATAGTATTGCAAGCAATCCATAAGTCCCCTACCGGTTAGAACCCCATCAACATTCTGAAGTTTCAAAAAAATATTTCCAGTATTTTTGTGTTATCACTGGATCCAGTTTATGTGTAAAATTTGCCATATTTTCAGCCTATTTTTTGCCATAGCAACCATAATTTTCAACATAGGAAGAAAAGAAAAAGACGTGCATAATCTCCATACTGCCATCTATCCATATATCAAGTTTCATAAAAATATTTTCAGTACTTTTCAAGTTATCGCGGGATCCAGTTTTGTGGACGGACGGACTGACAGACAGACGGACGTACAGACAGACAGACGGACGGAAGGTAAACCTAAAGTCCCCTCCGGTAAACCAGTAGGAGACTAAAAACAACAAAGAAACTAGAACAGCCACTGTCATGGCGTCAATACCCTCGCATACCGCTTTGTAAGAATCAACAGTGGTCATTTAAAGCTCAAGGACAGCCTCCCTGCCAAATCTGAGGGTAGTAAGCCAGTACATTGCTACCTTGACCTCTGACGTCAAAATTAATACGCTGTGGACAGGCATTCTTAAGCATTCGAGCAGACAAGCTTATTGTAGTGAAAGCCCCTGTGACCTTAACCTTTGACACAGTCACCTAAAAATCAAAAGGGGTAATCTACTAGTCATAACCAACCTCAATACCAAATATGAAGTGTGTTGACCAAAGCTTTCTTAAGCAATTAAGAGGACAGGCTTTTTGAACTCAATGCCCCAGTGACCTTGACCTTTGACCAAGTGACTTCAAAATCAATAGTGGTCATCTAATGGTCATGATCAACCTCCATGCCAAATATGAAGACTGTTGGTCAAAGCATTCTTAAGTTTTTGGGCGGACAATCTTTTTTTGTTAAGACCCTTCTGACCTTGACCTTTGACATAGTGACCTCAAAATCATTAGGAGTTATTTTCTAATCATAACCAATCTCAATACCAAATATGAAGACTGTAGACCAAAGCAGTCTGAAGCAGTTTAGCAAACAAGCTTTTTAAACTTAAGAGCCATGCGACCTTTGACCCAGTGACCTCAAAATAAATAAGGGTCACCGAATGGTCATGACCAAACTCCACGACATATATGAAGGCTGTTGGTCGTTACTGGGCAGACCAGCTTTTTGAAGTCAATGCCCTTGTGACCTTGATCTTTGACCTGGTGACCTCAAAATTAATAGGGCTCATCTACTTCTCATGACCAATCTTAATTCCAAATATGAAGACCGCCCGCCAAAGGATTATTAAGTTATTGACAAGGAAAATCCGACGGACGGCCAGATTCCAGTATACCCCGCCCCCTTACAACTTTGTAGTGCGCGGGTATAGAAACAGACAAAACAAAACAACATATATAAAATATATTACATGTTTATAATTATATCACATATTTCGATGTTCTTTGTAGACAATTACTAGTATGTGGTAAAACGGAATTTTTTGTTGACACAGTTGACCAGTTTGTACAATATGGTTTCAGAAATGACACTCTGATAAGCATATGTTGTACGACGACATCAACAAAGGAATTTAATAGCGTATTTCACATGTGCTTATCTATTATTTATATTTATGCCTAGCTGACTTTCGATTTCTTTATATTGGAACCTTTAGCTACTACAAATGTGAAACTAAATTTTAAAAAAATGATTAACGGCGCTAAAACATGCCTTAATATAATTTATTTTACAGTGAAACCTTTGAAAACAAATCAGCTTTATTTCCCTATGTTAGTGACAATACTCTAGAATGAAAGTAACACAGAAATGCTCACGCCCGGCAAACTGTCGCTCCACTTCAAAATTGTGGTTAACGAAAAAGCGAGCGAACGGCATTTCCGAGGAGATAGAGCGGAAGGCCGATTTAAACGACTATTTGTAAGTTTTGTTTATGTTTTTGTCTTGTTATTCATTTATGTTGTATTTTTCGAAAAACGGAAACTGCAGTTCCGTGAAGGATTGATTTAGGCTTTCAATGATCTAAGCTGTTACAAAAAGAAAATAACCCGGGAGAACTTTTCTCCCTGACGAAGCGAACGACGATTTGTAAAGTATTGAACTTCCCAGCCATTGAAATGTCATACCCTTCGGATTTCTTAAAAAAGTGTTTAAGAAAAAATATCAACCCGTAATAAGAACTTGTCCTTAGTGCAACATTAATTACTCCTGAAGTATTTCTTAAATTTGAAGAAAGTAGTGGAGCCAAAGGGCAAGGGATGGAGCGAAAGGTTCGATGTTGAGTGCAAGGTGATATTGATTTTACGTATTAGGAGGAGCGTAGTCTATGATTTTTTATGTGTAAAAGCTACAGAAGTTAAAATAGACACGATCAAGTGTTGAGACCGAGATATATATACTTTTTAAAGACAACTTATAAAGTGTGATATCCTTTCAACGACTATAGCGTAATAAATGTAATCGCGAAGGTATCACCTATGGCTGCCGACAAGATTCCATTATTTTTATTCCAAATTTGAATGAGGCCCGATCATTGAATCATATGCATGGCGTTATACAGGATGCCACTTATTCGAGGTCAATCATGATATGTAGATTTAAAAACGTGTGTCCGTGCAAATTCGATAAAATTGAATATTTTCAGATCTACCGTGAAAAAATGATTCCAAGCAGGTACGTGTAACACGATTGTCACTGCCAAAATGTTATGTTTTTTAAAAAAGTTAGATATTCAAGGTGCAGAGTAGAGACAAAATTATGCAATGCATGGGGCAAATTAAATGGATGACTACTACCGAGTTCATATTTTCTGTAATCAATAACTCTAATGTATAGATTCAGAGCAAACACAAATAAGCCACAATTTTATGAATTTGTAAGGTGGGGAATCTCTATGAAAATAGTTGACAAAGTGTCAGCCGTTCTCAGGATAAAACACGTTTTTCAGTTATGTTTCAAGATACCTTCTCCCTTATTTAGCATTGTTGTTTAGTTTATTATTTTCCTCTCAAAGTATTAATAGAAATGTTTACTTTCATAATAAAACACTGCAGTACAAATCTTAGTTAAAGAAAAATTAAGTTAGAAACATATCTGTAAAATGTTGTTTCTTTATTCACTCAGAATCTATGAACAAAACGAACGTAATAAAAAGGACTAAAATTATCAATATTTGATAGACCTAGTTAAAGTAGAAATAGATTAATATATTATCATAGTTCTCCGGCTTCACATTTTAGTACGTCTATTTTATCTTTGAAAGATTTTATTTATAGAATTTCGTAGACTACGCTCTTTACGCCAACTTAATATCGCATTGCGCCCAACAACCGACCTTTCGCTCCATCTCTTGCCCTTTGGCTCCACTACTTTCGAAAAAATCTACATACAAATTTAAGAAATCCACCAAGAGTAGATATTTTGCACGAAGAACTAGCTCTTGTTGCGGGTTGATATTTTTTAACACCTTTTCAAGAAATCCGATGTGTAGAGCGTTTCCATGGTTGGAAGTTTGATATTTAACAAATCGTCCTTCGCTTCGCCAGGGAGAAAAGTTCTCCCGGGCTTAATTTTATTTTGTTTTTGTAACAGCTTAGATCATTGGAAGCCTAAATCAACCCTACACGGAATTACATTGATCGATTTTTGAAAAAATACAACATAAATGAATTACAAGACAAAAACATAAACAAAACTTACAATTAGTCGTTTATATCGACCTTCCGCTCTAACTCAGAAATGCCGTTCGCTCGTTTTACCGTACACCACAATTTTGAAGTTGAGCGACAGTTTGCCGGGCGTGTCTCTTATCTAATAAACATATAGGACAATATTTGATAGAACAAAATCAAAACATAATATAAGCACCTCATTGTAAGAAGCTCTCGCCTCTAGAAAATTTCTGCCGAGGTTCCCCACAACATTTTTGTGTACAAAATACCACATTAGATAGTTAGTAACAGTGCTGAAACAAACGGCAAACAAAAATAATTTTCTAATATCCGGTATACACTCGTGAAAATTCGGTATTTGTCGGCACTTTCCGCGTTTTCCTAATACATTAATTTTGAAATTCTGCAACGCAAGATCCGTTTAAATCGCTTCGCTTATGTGACAAGACTGTAAAAGTAAAACGTTATACAAAACGATGAATACGCAAAGGGGAACGATAAATGTATGATACAAAACGATATGCACGTGGATCTGAGCGATAGATCCATATACCATGGAGCGATAGAACGAAAAAAGTTTGCGTTACGAAACGAACAATTGATATTATGTCAACGGAACGTTAAAGACGCGATATGGAACGATAAAAAGGTGACTAAGAAAGATTTATTTTTAATGATATGGAACGATAAATACGTGGAAACTTGAGAAGATCATTTCCATTACAGTGAGACAAATACGATGTCAATAAATATTGTTAAAAGGGATCAATGTGCTATACGGAAAATAATTACATGTATATTCAAACAAAATGCTGAATTAGCGAGAAAAACGATAAATACGCGTAAGAGAACGGTAAGAAGACGATACAACAGAACGACAAATACATTATACAGAACGATAGATACGGGAAGATAAATACAAATGCACACTACATTGAACGATACATACGTGGAACAGAACAATATATTCGCGATGCAGAGCGATATATTCGTGATTTAAAAAGTTAAATTCGTGATACATAACGACAAGTACGAATGTACGTGGTAAGGAACTATGATACACGTGATACAGAACTTAACTTGTGTCGTACAGCACGATAATTACATGATACGGATCGATAAACACATGCGACAGAACGAAAAATTAGCGATACGGAATTACAATGTACATGTATAAGAACGCGATACTGAACATACAGAACAGTATATATTCAATGCGTAGCAATAATACGGGTTTTGGAAAGGTAAATAGGTAATATGTAACGCGATATAAGCGATCCATAACGATAAATACGCAATATGGAGCGATATATTCGCGATACAGAATGATATTTACGTAGTACGGAACGATAAATACGCCATACGTAGCAATAAACTTACGCGATACTGACGATAAATACGCAATACATAAAGATGATACGCTACACCGTTTCGACTTCCCTTCGTGGCGTGCACGTCGCTCGGAAGGCATAGGTCACACCAGATGGGTGACCTAGTTAGGTCACTTAGCTGGTGTGACCTAACCAACGACGAAGGGTGTGGCCCTAAAGAGAGCTGCTGCTCCCGGAAGAGGTGCCTTTCCTCTATTGTCATTTGTTCATGAAGCGAGGAATTTGGTCCTAGAGAAGGTCTACGACGATCGACAGCTTGAAAAGACCTCCGTCGCGGCTCTACGACATCGACGACGTTGCAGGCGAATAAGTCCTCCGTTGCAGGCTCTACGTTACCAGCAATCGTAATAGAGGCCGACTAGTCTGGGACATATGGGAAACCGGCGCCCAGTATAAATAAAACCAAAAACTCACACCGTTTCGATAAATACGCGATACATGACGATAAATACGCTATACATAACGATGATACGTTATGCAGAACGATAAATACGTAATAAAGGACGAAAAATACGCGATATAGAACGAAAAGAACGCGATACTGAAAATGACGAAGGTTGCCGAATTTACACGAGCTTATACTTTGTTGAAGGTTATATTATTAGTGAATAAACTTATTCTACAAGGTATAGGGTATTAAAACATGATAATACCTCGTTGTATTCTGTTATAAGATCTCTAAACCGGTTGTCTAAATTTCTAGCACGATTCTGCATAATGTACCACACCATATAATTAGCAACTACACTGTGAAAAAAATACAGATGAACTAATAAAGCTATATGATATAGAGGATATTGAATGAGTGTAAGTTCAATACTGAATTTATTGCACGAGTTGAATAAATTTATATTATGCGAGCCTCTGGCGAGCATAATATTATCTTATTCAACGAGTTCAATAAATTCAATAATGGATTGACACGAATTTAATATTCTATTTATCACATACCCAAAATAAAGACCGTTTAAAGTGAAAAAAGACTCATTTTTCATTGACGCGCCTATAGTATAACGCTTAGTATAACATTTAGCTCTTCTTTACACTATGTTTGTATACCGCTAATGACGTCACGTCAAAATATATCCACGGCCGTGCAATACCATTTTATTGTCCCGCACAATCGGCACGGGTATGTGATAAATAAAGTTATATAACTAGCCCTAACCTCCTGAACTATTATAATGGATTTACATTGACTTTGATTAATAACAGTCCATGGATAGCTACCAGTTGTCCGGATGCTGAAAATTTATAGGTGTCCTTTTGGTAGATAAGTTAAAGGTTAAAACATGCAAGCACCGTGTATGGAGTGTATTTAAGCCTCACATAGAAAGATAATCAAGATAGGTAAAGGCATATAGCAAAGTCTAGCAAGAATATCCTGATTATGATATATATCTATGTCATGGGAACTACTTTGATATATATATGCATGTATATAGCTCATATATGACATGACTGTGCTATTTTGGTGACCCATATCACTCGAACTGGTGGCGCCATGTTGTATTCCTACGAACCCATATAGGACGAGTCAGAACACAACTTCACAACGCTGTAACCAGGACTGATCAGTTCACAAGAATAGCACATACATGTAACTTTTTATTTCATTTATTTCATCTCAGAAAATCTATAGAAAAGCAAAAGGAACTGGTTTATATAATTTTATTATTAAAAATATTGTATTTTCATAAAAAATGATTACACGACATGTATATAATGAGAACGTGTAACACATCATTAATCCTCCTATTATTATATTGTAATTATAAATATATCTTGATTTTGAACTTGTCTTTGTTTCGAACAAATTTTCAAGGTTGGAATTACACAAAGAGCAGCTAGCCTAAGTGAGGTGCAACAAGCCTATGTGAAGTGAAACTAGCCTTTAGAAATGTGAGCAGTTCTAAAAACTGAGTATCGCCGAGTGTGTGTATTATATAACCTTAGAACCGAGCAACACGGTAAGAAAACGGACCAATATAACTTATAATTATCAAATATAAAATGTTAAATGTGGTTTACTGGTACATAATTTAGCTCTCTTGAAAAGAAAATGCAGCCATTTTTGGGATTATTATTCAACATATTCATTTATCAGTGACAAAATTTGAAAAAAGAACACAATTTATAAATGATTTAGATGAATAATCAAACCAGGCGAGATACTGTATGCTACGTGAAAAAGCATCTGTACATTATGGTGGCTGATTTGGAACGCTTTTGTGTGTCGTGTTGTCGCTAGTTACAGCACGACAAAACGGCACGTTGTCGCGGTGTCACATTGTCGCTCGGCTCAAATCGAAGGATTGGCTTATAAGCTAAGCGACAGGGCGACATCGCGTGCACGATAACACGCCGTTTGGCGTGCTTCAGGACGATGAGACGACAGTACGACAACACACCACTTGGCGCGTTTCGCTAGCGACAAGATGACAAGACGATAAGGCGATAACGATATAGGTTGTGTTGTCGCTATCGACAACGCAACGAGCAAAGTGTACCAAATCAGCCACCATAGTACACAGTGTACATCACAGAGATAAAGAAATACCGTTTTCTATGTTTCTGGAGGACATTGAACAGTTTTTCGAAGTATGGCACTGCTCTGACAACGACTGGTTCACTGTGATTTATTGCTATTTTAACACCTTCGATATCAAACACTCCAGTAATGAATTGCAACCAGTCAAACTGAAAAGAAGGAACGACACGCAGTATCACAGTTAAGTTAACAACCTGGAGTCAGTCATAAGTATGTAATATTAACATATAAACGAATTCAGTATCTATACAACCAGAAATTGGTCTTTAAACTTAACTATCAAAATTATATTTCGATTATTATCTTATATTCAATACCAATTAACCTTGCATCATCTTGGTGTAACAGAATTTCAAAAGTATTCATACATTTTAGTATTTATAATATTTGATTTTTTAAGGTAAATTGAGTTGGGCTCTATCATAGCATTGATATATATAATCCGAACCATTACCTGGATGTCAGCACCAGAATCTGGTTCTGTGAAGTTCTGTTTTAGTTCAGATATTGTCATTTTATTATACAGAGCCTCGTTGTCGCGTCTGTCCTCCGCCCTCATGCTGATCTGTTTGTACAAGAAAATGTCCGACTTTATTTAAATACAAGACAGTCTGATTTCATTAAAATAACACAAAGAAAAGAATTATGGTTGGGTTATTAGTACGAATGTGGTCAATTAATGCGTGAGACACGGAATAAGAGTGACGGAATCACTGGCCGCAACCCGTAATCGAAATGATGAACCACTGGTAGCAACCCATGCTCACGACAATGAAAGCCGGGCATGACTAAAAACATCTAGTGCATCCATACAGAGTTTGCGACGCCTACTACTATTGCCATATTAGTACTTGCTATTTCAGAAATCATATTAAAATTTATGCGTATTAGATCTACTATATAATTAATTTCATATAAAATTATAAGTTCCATCTACAACCGTTGCCATATTTGGACATGCTTACAATGCTTTTCATTAAAAAAAATCATTTGCAATTTTACAGCGGGAAGTTACTCATTTAAAAAACGTTTTAATATTCATAGATTTACTTTGATAAAATCAGAAAGATGGTCCTAAATATATGTCTGCAAGTTAGTTTTATTTCTTACGTTGGCAAGATCTGTCTCAAAAGCCAAAACTTCTCTCATTTCTATTTCAGCCAATGTCGCATTTGCACCAAATAGCTTTGCAATCGATGACGCAAGCGTGACGTATGCTTCGCGCATGTGCGATAAATTTTCTTCGAGGTAATACGTTCTACCTGGTAGACCGAAGTCGGGTTGGTCCAACTGTTGAAGAAGAATACATTTAAAATAATTCTTGTAATAGGAAAACGAAAGGTGTATTTACTGTAGATTCTAGTTTGGCCTATTGTGATTTATATCAAAAGGTCATGGTACGAGAATGCGTTACAAAATTGGCACGACCAAGTTGGTCGCTTAAGTTTGTCATACATGTATTAGGTTCAGCTGCATTTCAACCTTTGAGGTTCGCATCCAGAGCTCTAGGTTAGAAAAGTGGTTATTCAAATCAAATGGTAACTCGGTCATGGCACGTGAAAATATGCGGAGAAAGACCTCTGCTTTTACTCAAACAAACAAAAAACAATCCGGAAATCCTCCTAATAGCTTAAATATGTCTGAAACAAACGAACGAAAAAAAAAACCTCCGACGAATGCATGATCTCTGAAGCAATGGACCTTCTTTGCCTAGACTACGTATGACGTTGTTGGAGACCTTGGGAAGAACGGTCTTATTTGTTTTTGTTTTGTTGCTGTTTTTTTGTATTAATACACATTATTGTACATACGTAAATTATATATTTCTCGGAGTCTTTACTATCAGAACTGATATAAATATCCATCAAAGGACGGTTGTTGTACTCTCTCAGTTTTATAAGCAGACGAGACAAATCGAACTCGCTCTCTGCCCACGCGCCACCTGGATTCGATTCCAAGACCGGCCATCCTCCTAGTTCACCAAGTAACGGTATTGCCACAGTAGTATTTTTACTTTCAATTGCCTCTGAAAAATGTAATAAAGACGGTAATTTTCATGAAATTCATCTTATATTTTGTTATCTCTTTGAGACAAGAATAATGGGAAATTTCGATGAAAAAAATATTCCTGAAATTCTACACTAATGTATTGATTTTCATTCTTACATACAAACTGCGCCGAATTACCAACTAAGACGTATACATATACTTTTATTCATGAATAGCGCTCAGAATGCACCTTCTGCGGGCTCAAGATTAAGATAAGTTCTCGAGCTTTGTAGACGTTAATGCACAAAAAGGAGTAAATAATTAACACTTTGAAAACATCATTATTCATTCGGGTAATTTGATTAAAGTTACAACGAAACTATGAAATATGATATGGTTGAGAAAAAATGGATTTATTCACAAAGTTATTTTAGATCAAGTAAATTATTTCTCGGCCCTACCTAGGTCAACACATGAGGAATACATGTCTTTCGCCTTAATCACGCCTGAACCATTCGGATAGGACATCGTGTCTTCTAGAAGGTCTGAAATGGAGAAAATTATAATGACAGCTAGCTATCAGTTCCATTTGAACGATATTTAAACTAATTACAGATTGTTTTATGCATCATTTTCGGGCGCCCAAATAAAACCATTGACCCTCCTTAAGCTTTTGTTGTTAACTTCTTCAAATGTAAGAATACAAAGTATATGTATGTGGTCTATGCTTAATGAGAGTCTATCCGCCAATTATGGTACAAAAGTACCATTCGCTATTGAGTAAGGACCCCGTACATGTCACCAGTCATGCCCTTAAAGGGTTTGTTTTGAAGCACAAAGTCGAGGTAATTTACCTCCATGAAATTTCCGCGGAGTCGGTCGGCAAATATATGAATTTTGAGACGAAAGTAGGTGACTGTATGGCGATCAATGAGAATCTAAATGTACAGTAAGCTGAGACAATATAAAGGAGGTAGCCATGAAAAGGGCTGTTCGTGTCACGCAAAAGGCTTTCCTTTCAAGCCATCACGTCGTGCTAATCGTTCACACACACTAGCACCCTTCCTCGTCGTCTCGCAACTCCCCTTGAGAGAGGACATTGGTAGCTGGTCCGCAGGTACAAATCCGCTACTTTTTAAAAAAAATTTCCCCATCCCAAGTTCTTCAATCTTTTGTCGATGCCAAGGCAAACATTGTTTTAGAGTTTCCTTGCATGTATTTTTATCTAAACATTGTCTCAGAATTTCTTTACATTTATTGATCACTTGTACATTGTTTCAGAGTTAGATTATATGTATTTATCATTTGAACATTATCCCGGAGAGTTCACTTACATTTATTTATCACTTGTACATTGTCTCGGATCACACCAAACACGTTAAAGCCCGATCTGTCTTCAGGTATCACATGCTTCTTCTTCCACGAGCCGCACGAGTACTGGTAGAAATCTTCGCACGGGTCAACCGACATGTCCATATTCTCTATCAATCTAGCAGCTAAAGAGACTCAATATATTATTAACAAGTAAAAGAAATCAAAGATTATAAACATTTTAAAAGATTGTTTTGGTTGGTGTCGAGTTTTCGATGCTGTTGTTGTTGTTTTTTTTAAAGAAGATCACCATCTAACTTTATTTTTTTTAATAATAACATGTGCTGGAATGGGTTCCCATACTGCATTGATTTGCCTGATTGTACTTTTGATTCTTCAGATTTTTACATTATATGCTGGAGTGCCTATATCGCATTAAAATAACTCCACTGGGGTCCACAACTTAAACGAAAATATGAATTACATACAGATATCAAATGGGGACATTTGATAGAGAAAGATAAGTTGAAGTAAATTAAGAAATATTCTTCAAACAATTTGAAAGTCTATTTCATGCAATTCTTTGCCCGATTTGATAAAATAAAACGTTGCAACACTTTCAATTCGCCAAGAATTCGCTAAAAATGGCTTAAGGTCAATCTTAACGTAATGTGTAACAAACTCTGAAAGGCCTTTGACTCTATCTCAATCCTTTTAGAATCCATTGAGAAGTTGCAGCACTTGGAAATCAGTTTTGATGGAAAAAACTCAACGCAAAAAAGTTATTTTTGGCAGTTTTTAGATGTCCCCCGTTGCCATGGTAACAGGAAATTTAAGATTTGCTGTTACAAAGGCCATGGTCCAGTCAACACTTGTGCCAAGTTTGACTGTATTGAAGCATTGTTTATAGTTTCATATCAGTTTGAACTTGTAACAGGAGACTTTTCAATAAAAACAGCCATTTTTCACAATACATGTATGCTCATGCAATAAAAGATTAAACTATTTTATCTCTAAATGGACAAATTTAGTTGAATATAAGCCATATTATTGATTAAAATGAATGTAGTACTCTTAATCCTTGTAAATAGTAGCCTGTGTCCCTGCATGACTTCGTGTCACTGTATGCCTTAAAGCAATTTGCTTAAACGTGTCCATGATCATAAAGAGACTTTTATCTGATTATATATATACGGTTACATAGATGAAGATAACAAACGGCTAAATAATACTCAGTAAGTAAGTGTAAAACAAGAGCCCCTCAGCTCTGAATTGTCCTCTTTGAAAAAAAAATATTATAACCAAGACCAAAAACCTTACAAGCGAGTGACAGTTGCACCTCCTTGGTCGTTTAGTGAATTCATTTGGGCAGTACCCTAAAGGCACGTTACTCCTCAGAAAAGAATATTTATTTTTTATTTCTTTGAGAATTTTATAATGTTTAGATAATGATTTTAGAGCATGTTAGATGCCTGTTACCTGAAAAAGTAACACTATATGTGAAATAATTTGTAACAAAAGTACCAAAATGTAAAGAAAGTAGTATTTTGACTTTAATAATCACTATAATTCTATAGATTTCCAGAAAGCAATAGAAGCAGGAGATGGTTCAGATAAATGACCAATGAGTAACCTTTCTGGAAAATATATAATTATAACATGATATCAGAGAATAAAAATCTTTTGAGAAATGAAAATAATGGCGTTCTGAGGAATAATGGGCCTTTAAATTTTTTTACATATTTTTGTGCGTATTATTTATACTTACTAGCTTCAGCACAATCAGGTGTACCACATACTTCTGAAAGACAGAAAAGTAAAATATATTATTCACACGAAGCTACTCAATATTAGGAAATATTACTAGGTTTTCCCACGATGAGTACATTGCAACCTCTGAATACCGGTCCCTCTGTAGAGAAATAACCTCTATTTAACAAAAGCCTCAATTCTTCCAATATTAAGAGACTTCATAATAAATAAAACTCTGTAATGGAACAACGCTCGCCCACAAATGAAATGTGTGCGTCGCAAAGGGTGTTGCTCTGTAAAGATTAATTAAATAAGTAAGTAAGTCGGTCGGTCAGTCAGTCAGTCAGTCAGTCAGTCAGTAAAAATAAGTAAGTCAGTAAATAAATATAAATAAATAAATAAATTAATAAATAAAAACTAATGATAAAATAAATTTTAAAAAATAATAAGAAGAACTCATCAATTCGGAGAAATTCGGTGAGTATCTGGAAATACGATATAAATGATGCACTTTATGACCGATAAATAATATTTACTGTACGATAAACAACATTTCAACAGCATTGTATATCTAAAAGACATATGAAAAGTATAGATTTACATAAACAGGCTTTGTTCAAAGTGGTTCGTATACACTCCGGTGATTATCATTTCACTCACTCACTCACTCACTCACCATCTCACTCACTCACTCACTCACTCACTCACTCACTCACTCACTCACTCACTCACTCACTCACTCACTCATTCACTCATTCACTCACTCACTCATTCACTCACTCAATCACTCACTCACTCACTCTTCTTAACGATGTCTGCGTTTGTCAGGTATCAATCATGTTATTTCATAAAAATAACTGTTACCATAAATAAATGTGTAGTATCAACATGTTCGTAGTCAATTTCTGGCCAATTTGGCAAAAACTGAAATAACACGAGTGAAGCTTAATGTAAACGTTAATTTACTGCACCAGACATTTCATATTCTAAATCAATGAAATCTTACATGTCATTTAGGAATTTTAGTGCTGGACCTCAAAGTACGTAACTCACTGTAGGGTCGGATCTCAAAGTGTCATACCCTAAAGTGCGTTTGACCTTAAAGTGCGTTTCACCTCAAATTGCGGTGTTACAAAAGCCTGTATATTTTTAAAGGGCTGTTCCGAATGAAAAGCAGTCGTATTCCAATTTAAAGGTAACGATTTAGGAATTGTTTGAGTGGCCGAATTGTCTGAACCGACGTGATCCTATAATTATGTAATGTCATGTGATAATTGGTATCGATCGCCATTTGGTAATAATAATAAAACAAAGCGCCCAGTGGATAATATATATTTACATATTTTTATTCTTGAATAATAGAAATATTTTTGAAGATTGATAATTTAAAATAAAATTCTCACGGGGGCGGAGAGGGGGGGGGGAGTAATAAGTGTGTGTATAATTATGTACATACCAGGCATAGTTTTACTGTCATCTTTTCGTACAAGTACTACAGCGATCACTAGCCCAATAACAGCCAACACTAAGATAACCAGGAAAAATATTAATCCTTTTTCCAACTTGCTTCTTCTTGCCCATGGTCCTTCCTTCTTGAAACTGAAATGTAATTGACATGAATATTATGTATAGAAGTTTATGGTTACATAAAGTTTTTTTATGTCTTTGTACAGGGCTTACCCCTTTGTGGCGGTTGTACCACCAAGATATGTTTTAGGGGAAACTTTATTCTTACGTGTTTTATGACATTGAATAAAATGTGATGGCATTTTATAAAAAATGCACTTTATTCATTCAAACAAATCTCTTTTGTTTTCCCTACATCCATACTAGTCCGTCCTTGCTGTGACTCTCCCATGTACAAAATCATAAATAGCTTTACACACCCTTTGAGTGAGACTTAAAAAATGATTGGAGCACCACACTAAATATCGTATTCCGGTATATACCGGACAAGGCGCTTGAAGGTCTCACCCCGATACGGAATTAGACCCAACCCGTTGTAGTCTACAAAGTAGTTCTTTTAATTTTTGAAGCGGCTCAATTTAAGTTCTCTCTAGTCTGATTGGTCATACTTAAAGTGTATTTATTGCATGTGTGTAGTTTTTGTGTGTTTTGTGTTTGATTTTTCCAGGAACTCATTTGTTGGCGGAAGGTTTAAAAATGTATTACCCACCAGCAGACAGGAGTTTTCAAAGTGGTGAATCTAAACGGTGTTAAAGTTGAAGGTATGTATATAAAGTCAGTTCCCGATTCCTTATTCCTTTTTCGAATAAGGAATAAGGAATCAGTTCCTTATTCCTTTTTCGAATAAGGAATAGGGAACTAGTTCCTGATTCCTTATTCAAATCTAAATAAGGAACAGCAGAACTAGTATTTATTTAAAATAAAATTTATACCTCATTCAAATCATTGCATAAAGAATCTGCATAAATTATTTTGAAAAAAATGTTAAAATCGAATAAGGAATAGGGAACCAGTTCCTTATTCCTTATTCAACTCCGAAAAAGGAACAGAAGAAAATACGTAAACAAAGACACCAGTTGCAATTATTTTTGATAAATCTGCATTAGAATTGCAAGGATCAATCATTAAAATCATAAAATAAAGCATTAGAATAAAAATATTTTTGAAAAAAATGTTAAAGTCGAATAAGGAATATTATTCAACTCCGAATAAGAAACAGAAGAAAATAAGTAAAGAAAGACACCAGTTGCAGTTATTGTTGATAAATCTGCATAAGAATTGCACGGATCAATCATTAAAATCATGAAATGAAGCATTTACATAAAAAAAATTGAAAAAAAATGTTAAAGTCGAATAAGGAATAGGGAACCAGTTCCTTATTCCTTATTCAACTCCGAATAAGGAACAGAAGAAAATACCTAAAAATGGCACCAGTTGCAGCTATTTTTGATAAATCTGCATAAGAAATGAAATAAAATAAAGCATCTACATATTTTTTTTTTTTAAAAATGTTAAAGTCGAATAAGGAATAGGGAACCAGTTCCTTATTCCTTATTCAACTCCGACTATAACATTTTTTTCAAAATAGTTTATACTGCAATGATTTTAATGATTGATCCTTGCAATTCTAATGCAGATTTATCAAAAATAACTGCAACTGGTGTCTTTCTTTACGTATTTCCTTCTGTTCCTTATTCGGAGTTGAATAAGGAATAAGGAACTGGTTCCCTATTCCTTATTCGACTTTAACATTTTTTTCAAAACAAATTATGTAGATGCTTTATTTCATGCTTTCAATGATTGATCCTTGCAATTCTTATGCAGATTTATCAAAACTAACTGCAACTGCTGTCTTTCTTAACGTAATTACATCTGTTCCTTATTCGGAGTCGAGTGAACCTGAACATTTCTTTTTTCAAAAATATTTTTATACTAATGCTTTATTTCATGATTTTTATGATTGATCCTTGCAATTCTAATGCAGATTTATAAAAAAAATAACTGCAACTGGTGTCTTTCTTTAGGTATTTTCTTCTGTTCCTTATTCGGAGTTGAATAAGGTATAAGGAACTGGTTCCCTATTCCTTATTCGACTTAAACATTTTGTTCAGAAACAAATTATGTAAATGCTTTATTTCATGATTTTTATGATTGATCCTTGCAATTCTAATGCAGATTTATCAAAAATAACTGCAATTGGTGTTTTTCTTTACGTTTTTCCTTCTGTTCCTTATTCGGAGTTCAATAAGGAATAAGGAACTGGTTCCCTATTCCTTATTCGACTTTTACATTTTTTTTAATAATTGATGCAGATTCTTTATGCAATGATTTGAATGAGGTATACATTTTATTTTAAATAAATACTAATTCTGCTGTTCCTTATTTAGATTTGAATAAGGAATCAGGAACTAGTTCCTGATTCCTTATTCGAAAAAGGAACAAGGAACTGATTCCTTATTCCTTATTCGAAAAAAGAAATAAGGAATAGAGAACTAACTTTATGTACATGTTGAAGGTAGTATATAATTCATCAAGAACAGTGAAATTGAGAATACAGCCTCAAATGCGACTAATCTACTATAGAACTCAATACGAAAATTCACCATGCCGACATCTGAAATGCTAAAATTTCGCCTTTTCACCCGACGACTTCACACCGATTAATATACGATAATGATGAATGAAATATGTTATTTAAGTCTATTTCTGTAACACACTTTACACGTCACTTTAAGTTATTACTCGTACATTTATAATTAATAAACTGTAATGTTATTTTATTTCTGTATACATTAAATATATATACGCCCGTGATTCGTCTTATTATCATGATTTAAAGTATATGTAGTTTGAAAACTGCCTCGTTTTGAAATATGCATAAGTTTTTGATTGAATACATTAATTTTTAAACCAGCTGCGCCCATGCTTCACCTCTAATAAGTGAGTGAAATGAAATGGTCATGAAAATAAAAACACTCGGAGAGTTTCAATTTTAGTTAGAAGTCACAGTCTCTTGGTTGAACATAATTGTATCAATTATTTACAAGTAAAGGTATATTTTTGAATAATAAAGTCATGACTTCAATTATTTTAAAAGTAGACAATTAATGATTTTAGTTACATTTGGTCTACGCAATGGAACTGTTACTAATATTTGTCCATTTCCTCCTGTTAAAATTGATTAAACTAGAGCTTCTTGTTTTTGCTGTGCGACACCCCAAACCCTAAAATGTTCCTGCACGAAGATTGCGCATGCGCGAAAAATGCTTCATTCGGTCCGTTTTTTTTATACCAACGGGTCACATCGTAAAAAAATCACCTAAAATAAGATTTTTAGCTGAGACTTACAGATAAAATATCTGAAATAAATGTCTGCACGGGACAATATGAATTATTTTGGTAAATCGACTTTAAAAATCTGTTTACTTTTCATGCTTTTGCGCATGTTATATACACAGGCAGGGGAGTTGCCGATTAATTACGCACGTCTGAAAGCATGGAGACATGGTAAGGCCAAACGATGAGTGAAATTGTCATAAAAATAAATACATGTAAAACAGACGGATAAGTAAAGTTAGTTGTTTGAAATTTTTTGTGTAAAAAGTTATCTCACTAGAACAATTAATAAAAGCTGATTTACCAAAGTTAATGCTGTAAGATTTGTTTGAAATACTGCAATGTCAATGGACAAAATAATTTATTAACAAAGTTAATCTATCATTAAACTCATAGGCAGGAATATCCGATAAATTCATAGACATATTTGATAAATATAGCGGCATAAATAATAGAAAAATTCTGCAATCAAAATTTACCCATAAATTCATTGGCAGATAATGAGATATGAATGAGAGAGCCGATAAATTCATAGATAGAAATTAATCGGCAACTTTTACCTATTCTGGAAGTATCGATTGTTTGAATAGCGATAAATTTCCAACGGCAAAAAGGTGTTTTTCTGTAACTGGCATAAATCTTTTAATTAAATTAAAATGGCACTAACAAACATTTTACAGTTAAATTGTATATTTTCGATTCAATAAAATGACGAATATAAAATATCAAATGCGCACCAAAGAGTTCTACATCCTTTTGCTCAAAATTGAAATGTAAGGTACATGATCAAATTCGAATCACTTGCCAATTTGTAAATCATGTTATTACATGAAATAATTCCACGCGGAAAATATTTTTAGGTCTTTCATTCTGTACCAAAAAAAATTCACCAAAAAGAAAATAAATATTAAAAGAAAAGAGAAAAAGAAAAAAAAAGAAAAAAAGGA
This sequence comes from Ruditapes philippinarum, assembly GCF_026571515.1. Classification (NCBI taxonomy): domain Eukaryota; kingdom Metazoa; phylum Mollusca; class Bivalvia; order Venerida; family Veneridae; genus Ruditapes; species Ruditapes philippinarum. Next base: position 40,970 of record NW_026867129.1, on the reverse strand, counting down.
AAGAAAAGGAAAAAATAATGAAAAAATAATGAAAAGAAAGACCATTGATTTTGAAAATGCATGATAATTTTTTTACGATAATTTTTGGGGAGAAAAAAAGAATAGCCAATACCTTGTGTAGTTTACGTCTCCATTTGTAATTTCTGCGTCGTCAGACACCGGGAATTTTTTACTAGCTTTATTCATTATTTATTTTAAACACAATCTTAACTATATCCATATCGTGTTTTCACAACCTAATTTTATAATAATTTATCCGTTTGTCAACAAATGAAATATTTTCTTTGGCAAATAATGTTATTTGCTATTTTTAAACAAAATTTATTTAAACCACTGTCCACTGTTTTGATATATAAAATAACCAATTGCAAAATAAATATATTTTCCTAAATTAACCCTTTTTGACGATTTTTTTTCAAAAGTCGCGACTTCACACTTCACACGTGAACAAGATTATAATATGTTACTATATTTTTGACAGAGGCGTACGGAAGATGGTCGTTATTTGTGAACGGACATGTATGTCCCTTGATCGGCACGATTGAAATGCCATACGACCTTTCTAACTCGCAGTGACCCGTGCATGTAATGATTATAACAGGCCACAAATGTCGCCGTTTGGAGATATGATATCTTAATTTACCGACGAGTAAACACACATGGGTATCATTACCTGTCGTGTAATAATAAACACTGTACTGCCTAATGTTTCTTCCACTAATTTACTAATTCCGAAGTCTACAATTTAACTCTATGGTAAACTCATTACAGATTCCGACCTCCTTGTCTAATTGTAGGTTCATGTGTAATTAGCAAAAGCAAATAGATTGCGCAGTAAAAAATGGGTAATTTATGCAAGATTTTATCATTTTATTATATCCCTGCAGTAAATATTTTTATGACACACATATTTATACGCGTGATACAGCTCCCTAATAAATTAACAGTACACCGGTAATGCCAGTAATAAAATCTATAAATCTACTATATTTCATTTAATCTACTCGAATAAAAGAAATACACTCCTTTATAAATCCATCACTTGCTTAAAACCTGCTTATTTTAGAGAATAATTTTTCCCGGGAGTTTTCTCAGCATTTTTCTTTCTTTATAAACTTGCCGTTTTGTTTTATTTCGCTCGTCCATTGTAAAGTGTGTATTGATTAACCTTTGCTCTCACAACCTGCATGGTCATTTACAAACTTTCACATGGTGTTAAATTATGACAGATCATTTACTAATGTTTCTAAATTCATACAGTAAGCAGTGTTTGCATTTTTTGCGGTAAAAAATGAAAATATTTTGAAGTAGTCGTAAATCTTTAATAGTAATAAAGAAGTAACAGCAGCAGACGTTACTGTTGTTGTTGTTGTTTTTTGCATAAGTTTAGATTATACTAAAAGTTTTATAAAATTCCTTCAATGATTTTTGTATACTTTAGGTCACAACATTTTAATTTAGGGCTTTAGTGTCTACATTTTAAATGTTTTGATTTTCTCTTTAGCTTTCCTTGTAAGAGACTTATATGTACATAACAATTTCCAAAACATTTTCTGAATTTATAAATAATTTATCTCGTATCAATCAAAATGTTTAAACATATTTATTACTTCTATACCCCTTCAATTTTTTGTAATGTTAATTTCCCATAGGCCATACTTTTAATGTAAGAGTACCACGTGGCCAGAAATGTAGATAGATCTGACGTGACTAAGAAATATGTGCAGTTACATAGGTAACAGTACTTTTTAACATCTTAAAATCTGGAAACGTGGTTTATTTTCTAAAAAAAATGAATATTAAAATGGCCGCAATTTTTTCTCTCGATTCGACCTCTTATAAATGGGCATCATCAGTAACAAATTTAGTTGTTTTCACCCTTTAGTGCTTTTCGCGTCTTAAGGCAGCACACCACACTAATAGAAGCCACAGCTTCGAATGGCCTCGAAAGGATTTCATGGATATAGTGACTATTGTGGATTTAAATGACTGGTTGTCTTTAACCCATTACTTCATATACACGCCTTTTTCACCCCCCCCCCCATTTTTGTTGTCTCAAATGATGAAAAAATGCCTTATTTCGGCCCCAAACACTTGTTTTTGTTCGAGAAATGTTGTAAAAAAAGTGACCTCTTTTTCGGCGCGGCCCCCCAACCAAAAGATACATCAGGGGGGTTGCCAGAAGGGGGATGTGCCCCCTTCTGTTTGGGGGGTTTGAAGGGGGGCGGAGTCCCCCTCATCGCCAAGAAAATTTTGGACTTGTGAGAGGCTGTAAATGACCCCAGATTGATCATAAGGTATCGTGTAACCAACGCTGAAAAGCATTTGACTCTATCTCAATCCATTGAGAAGTTGCAGCACTTTGAAATCAATTTTGATGGAAAAAATCAACGCAAAATAGTGATTTTTGGCAATTTTGAGATGTCCCCTCGTTGCCATGGTAACAGAAAATTTAAGCCTGAGCATGTTGTTGCAAGGGCAATGGTCCAGTCAACATTTGTGCCAAGTTTGATTAGTGTTGAAGCAGTTTTTATAGTATTATAGCAATTTGAACTTGTAACGGGAGACTTTTCAATGAAAACAGCCATTTTTCACAAAATGCTCATGAAGTAATGGGTTAAAGTGCATTTTCAGCATGAAAATTGTTTTTGTGACATGTAATATGATCATTGGCAAATTCGAAAACATGGTTAGAAATCACATGCTGATAATTATAGATGTCAAGGCCGCCATTGTTTGTAAACATTGCTTTTAAACAGCATGCTCGGTGAAAACAAGTAATTTTACAGGGGGGTACAAACTTTCAGCAATAGCAAAAAATCTACAAGGCCAAGCACCTATTTCTTTGTGATATTTTGCATGTATATGGAGTTGCTAAAGCAGTGACAGAGTTTCTGAAGCCCGTATTTTTGCAGGTATTTTTTGCCGGCGGGACGAAATATGTTGTTTTGGGTCTCGGACCACTATGGATTTTTGGCTTTTACGGAATGAATTGGATTTTTTTTTAACTGCCTGACTGTTGCACATGGGATGATTTCATGACATATTTGCAATGTTATGACATATATGTTCTTAACAAAATGTGTTTTCTTTTTCCAGGTTGTGTAGTTTGGGATCAGATTTATAAGACATATTGCTTGTAGGACATTGACGGCAGAAACTTGAATTTTAGTGCGGAGTGCTACCTAAATGGTAAAAAACAAACCCCAAAACATCCGTTTTCACCGGAAGTCATTGCATGGGAATAATCGGTGTCTAAATGGAACAAGCAGACGATTAAAGCATGCAGCAAAAAATATTTAACGAATTTAATAGGTTAACAAAACAGGTGTGGTAGACAATCGCAACTGTTCGGCCCTTTCCGTTAGTTATGCGGCAAAAAAGTAAGAATACACAGAACGGATATGGCATTTCCGCCAATATTTTTACCAATATATCGAGTAAAAGACCGCCAATATTAAGTAAATTTACAGATATAACAGTAATTAGAACATTATTTATATACTTATTGTTATGATTGAAGAAACCGAAAGTACAAATTGTCTACCTGTTGACATTTATTTGGATTTGGGTATAATTGTACACCAGTGAGCATTTTAAATTGATTATGATTGACAGACATAAGTTCAAACATTAAAGTAATTTTCCAATGAATGTTAAAAACATGTATATACATTCGTTATCAGTATTTTCCACGGGATGATACTTTTCCTGTTACCCACAAACCTGTGTGTTACTTATATAATAAGCTCGCGTACTTTAATACATTAACATTATTATCATCATTAAAAACTATGGAGGGCAATCTGGAACATGTACAGCTATCGGCATGGTCGTGGGATCGAAAACGCTGACACACAACCAAGTAATATTTTTAAGATTCATTGTTAATTTTTTAAAGAAAAACACTTTTAACCTTGTTTAATTTTAATTTTACTTTTAGCTTTGTGTTGGACACTTTAAGGCCATTGAGTATGCCTGTAGAACAAGTCAAATAAAGGGATGTCCCATATATATGAACCAACTTCACAAAAAGTTGACAAGCTAGGGTCAAGACCGGATGGACCCTCATTAAGACTATAATACATAAATAAATATATATTTGTACCAAATACTGCCTGGTTAGCTAAAAAGGACTGATAATCGGGCTACCCGGGTTTCGATCCGCGAATAGTATAGGTCATTTGAATTGCGATTGATCATAAAATCCGTTATACGGCCATTCGCACTGTACCTCTGCTTTGGCATGTACAGAAGTTAACAGTTCAGCGAAAGTGAAGGCAACTATACTGGTAACTATTTGACAGCCTGTCCAAGAATGATGCAGTGGCTGAATTGTGCTCTGGTAATTTCAATGTGGCGTACTGTCGTGACCCGGAGTGTAAACTACCAACACCACCACGATTATACACCAGTATAAATGGACAAATGAAAGTTGGGGCAGAAAATCCTAAATATTTTTTTGTTTTCTTACTGCAAAAATCAGAAGCATATCTGACTTGTGATTACCGGTATTTTGTTGTGTTTTCGCGTTTTTTTTGGCACGAAAGGGCGACCTTTATTAGACTTTACCAGTGTTAATAGTTTATGCAAATTTGCTGGCCGGATATCCAATTACTACACCAGGATAATGCATAGTCACTACTTGACCTGGTTTACACAAAAGATAACGCGTTTTTTGTTTGTGACATTGCATTAATAAAATGGCGGTGGTGTTGGTGGTGTTGGTAGTTTTTCAACCGGATCACGGCAGTAAGCCACATTGAATTTCCGAAAGCACGATTCAGCCACCGCATCGTTCCTGCAACGTCCGGGAATCGATCCCTAGGCCGCCCGATTTACAGTCCAACGCTCTACCTATGCGGCACGACATTGATAATAAGATATGGGTGAATCTTCGCCTTATGAGTAAAATGTCATAAATCTGCCACCATAGTTTATGTTTGCGTATCCTCATATCTTACATATCGTTATATCTTGCTACTTTATACATTTTACATTCGGTTTCTACCCGGATTGAATATAAACAAAAACCATTTGAATTGATGGTTTGAAATGACACGTTAGTTTAACAATATTTTTTATTTCTATTTATACAACATAAATTTATACAGTAAACATATATATTTCGTGGATTGGAAAACAAGTCAAATGTGACTTATGTAAATTCCTTTCGTTGAAAGTAAAAAAAAAATGGATAATGTACAAATGTATCTTATGTTATGCATCAAAATACATTAAATATAATTTGCCACGGTTTGCATAAATATACGAGTAAACTTAATTTGTTTAGCTTGATATATGTCTTAGAAATGCTTTTATTTTACAAAAGTCTTTTATTTTTGGTGTCCTTTTATAAAATAGTTCCAAAAAGTTACTCATTAGCCAATTACCTAAACCACCTCTTTTGGGAAATAGTACAGTTATAGTGATTTGATATTTTGTTACAGTGATTTGAAGTCACAATAGTTCTTTGTTTACATTTTACTACTTTTATTACGAATAATTTCCACATCACATTTATCGCTACTTTCTTCAGGTAACAAGCATCTAGCGATATCTAAATATAACAAAACTCGTGTTTGCCCTTTATAAAGAAGTAAATATTTATTGGTTTCCTGGGCATGGGCACACTGTGTCTTTAAAACAAACGCCAACATTTACTTTGAGATAACGGTGTTTGAAGATAGTGCAGTGCGCATTATAACTCACATACGGTGATACCTTGCTATAAGCATTGTATTCTATTCATGAAACCTAGAACTGTCTCACGTTCTGTTGAAATATTTCAAAATAGAAATAATGAACTGAGTAGCATGATATGCAGATAGGCATGGTCTTATATTTGTGACACAGACATTTTTATATTACCGATTATCTTCAGAATGGTTTAAATGTAAGCAAAATATATAACATTTTATTTATTTTTCCATTAAAGTCCCATTTATATACATGTACATGACATAAAAAGGATATACATAAACAACATAAACCAAATCTTAAAAAAACCATTTATATAGCCATCCTTTATAGAATTACAAGAGTTGTTAAATGAGTTACAAAACACTTATAAATAGATAACATATGGATAATTTACATGATATAAACCAGAGATGTACATGTTATCTATGTCTCTAGTTTAACTTATGAACAAACAAAGTTGAAACAAAACAAAACAAGTTGCAATAATGTAATGTAACAGACTGAAAACACTAAGAAATATTTACCTAATTTTTACATCATTTTCATTAGTTCCCTTAGTTCCATACTCCAAATCCTTTTCAAATCCTTGATTAATATAGGTTTGTGACATTGTTCCCGGCTTTTAATTGCTCCTTTAATATATATATATGCAAAAACTTTATTCTGAAACACGCCCGCAAATATACGTTGTTCCCTTTTTCAATAATTTCTAATGCAAATTTTACTGCTGCTCAGCAGAAGCAATTTACCGATACGTTCAACGGATAGATCAAATGACGTTTAAATTTAAATGCAATCAAGTCATAAAAAACGTATGTTTATTTCCTCCTTTTTTACAACCTCTGAAATTAGAAGACATTTACTGTTGTGCCTTTTGTACATTAATGTGACTTTGAATCTACTTATCGAAATATAATTTTTTTTTATAATTTAAAAATTTCAGGCAAAGTTATAAAGTTTTTAAGAAAATTTGTTGCGCTTTAAAAAAATAATAAACTGCATAAAAAGTATATAAGTATAATAATAATAATAATAAGCATTTAATTGTAACAGAAATCTAAGCTTGATTAATAAAGATTTAATAATAATAATAATAATAATAATAATAATAATAATGATAATAATGATAATAATAATAACAATAATAATAAAGATTTATATAAATACGGTAAATAAATAATAAACCTGTGCCGGATTTAAGTCACAAATAAACCGTGTGGCTGCTAATCCGTTTCACAAATAACTAACTTGGACAGGTACAGATTATCGCTATCAATAAGAGAGCTTATTTGGTCTCGAGTCGCTCACCCGAATTTAACAAAGATGGCGATACAATTTTTTTTCAACTTGCAAATAAATGCACTTAAAGATTAAATATTTTGTAAATTTCGATGGCCGCATCACATATGGCATAAAATTTAAATCATATTACAACTGTAATCGTGTTGAAACTGAGGCTCAGTGAATGCGTGATGTCCGGTGGTGACAACAAGTTCATAAGTCACAAGTTTGAGCCTACACCGAGCCTACACCGCGGGGTATTATATAAATTTATATGTATACGAATATAAATTAACTAAAGTCAAGTGTATGCACTCTAGATACACTTTAGAGTCATTAAACAATGAAGTCCATTGTAGTTTCATTGATGACAATGAACACGTTTTTGAATGAAACTTTAAAATAGTGATATATAGATCTTATGAAAGAAAACAAAAAGATAATGGTTACAGGGTAAACGCCTAATTACAGTTTGTAAGGTTTGTACTACCATGGCAATTGTATACATGCATGTGTGTGTGCATGTGTGCTTGACGGCTCGGGATATATATATACAAATAACCGTTTATATAGGGCCATTTAACCTGTCAAAAACTCTTTATAACGAATTTAAGATACTGCAAACGCTCTTTATAAGAGTAAAAATGAAACTTATTCATACATCGACTGCAGCCGTGAATACAGATTATATAAACTTCACGATTATCCAATGAGAAACGACGTTACAAACGTGCTGTATTATAAATATATATAAACCCCTGAGAGCCTCTGCTACTTAACCATTGCCATTGCGTCTTATCAAATACCATTCTGTTTGACATCCACCTTTGTTTTCAATGTCTAGAGAATTGCATGGAATAAAATATGCAAGCAAAAGACATTTTTAGCAGACGACAATTTCCGAGCGTGAAAAAAGTTAAATAATTAACAATATGGTTGCTTAAAATGTTGTAAATGGAGTATATATAGAAATATACATTAAAAATCCCAGTAGAGTTGAACATAACGATCACGTTCTCTAATTTACAGGACTATGAATTATATTTTAATGATTTAGTTAAGCATAACTTGTAACAAGGTAAACAACTTATCCTACATTTATAAATCCATACATTCTACATAAGCCAAAAATAATGCACGGTGGTTTCCTACCTCCACCAGATAGATCGTCCACAATATGCAACCCCCCCCCCCCCCCCCCGGTGTTGACCTTCTCTTCTCATTGCACAACCGATTTTTACAAAAAAAATATAACGATAATATAATTAACACATTTTCAGTTGATATAATTTTAATACAATCAATGTGTAAGTGGTATACAAAATGTAAAATATTTGCCAATAACATGTTTCAATAATACAAATATACAAGCTCAATCCAAATGTGGCGTATCGGACAAAACGACGCCAATAATTTGACGTAATTTACCTATGACGTTTAAACCTTGATACGTCAATGACGTCCTTCCGCCCGATTCGTCACATGTATTATACTCTTGTTTCATCAACAAATCACCAATTACATATGGCAATAATACAATAAGCACAAACATATTTCCCATTCAATAATTTCTAAGGCTACGTTCCTCGGCGCTTTTTAAATTCATTACATCGTTGTCATAGAAACGATAGCGCTTATAGAAGGTGTACTATACAAGTGATATACGTTTGATAAGAGAAATATCTTTTTAAAAGTTGATCCATTTAATATTTAGCTAAAAGAATATTTGCTTTGTACCCTATTAGTTTCCACCCGTCCCCTCCTCAATTTTTTTTTAAATGAAAGACAAGAAAAAAGAGGCCAGATAAAAGTCACTAATGAGATTTAGTACCGATTAAAATTGAAAAGTTTAAAGCATCTTTCCTTTCAAAACTGCTAATTTACATATTAAATTTAGGGTCATAGGGTGACACTTGTCGAACTATGTCCTCTCTTTAATTTACCTGATTTTATCGTAACATCGTCTCAAGTCTTTTTTAATACAGTATGACAGTATGGCCTAGGATTTCTATTACATTAATATGCTAATTTAAATGTATGTAAAGAGTACTTGGTGATGGTTTATTCTGTTTTATAAATCTAAGTTTCTTAATTGTATGCAAACTATCCCATTTAGGGACTAACTGCTTTTATACGTCTAATAAGCTTGGGAAAACGTTTTTAAAATTAAACTTAACAATGATGTATGGATACTTCTCCATTGAAAATGTAAGGAAAGATGGGGCTTTTCGTTCAACTTAGCAAAACATTAGAGAAAACAACTTTTTAAACAAATTGATAAGCTTTATAGAGGGGTCGCGAAAACTGAAAACTTTCTATTTTCTGTTATATAAACCAACCGTATTTTAAACATTTTTTCCAACCAGATTTCAAAAGTTTAGTAAGCTATCATTTATTTGTAGATAACATTAGTTTCAGTCTAAAAAAATGTCGTTGAAGACCCTTTTTTCCATGTCTTAAATTCGTAAACCAGTAACATAAATTTACACCTTTCGCCCTCAAGATATACCCACATATCAATGTGCAATAATATTTACAGTCCTCAAAATACGTGTTAAGAGTCTTGTACCATTTTATTTATCATCTTAGTGTCAGTAACCAAGATCCGCAAATGTTTTCATATGAAGAGTTTGATTACCATCAATATTTTAAGAAGAAAAAATGTATCATAAATCAAGTTTAGTTAAATCAAGTTTGGTCTTCAACACGTGAACAAGTGCTGAATATATTTGCACATTTATAATCGAGTACCACTCAGCAAAAGGAGCAATGCCACATTGTTATGGAACGGATTTTGGTGGTTAAATCTGGGACAAAAGATAGTCCCAGATAAAATAAAGGATTTTAAACATCATCACTTTATATAAGGAACTCCATTGGTGCCTTTTCGGAGTCTACCAGGTTTGTATCGAACTCTCGCAGTAGGCTGAATAAAAGTATAATTAGTGTTTATTAGACAAAATATCTTTATAAAAAGATCAGGCCGTGAAAAGCTAGTTTAATAATCTGAGAGGCAAGTCCATCACATAATGATAAGTTGGCACTTTGTTCAATACTGATACAGCTTTCTGGCGGGCTACGAACGTAATGTGTGTTTTAACAATAAATTTAACACAATGCATTATAGATAAAAAGGCCAATCCATCAAACACTTAGTAAATTTAGAGGAAACGACCCCTTCCCGCATTTTAACCTAGTCATTGAAAATACATTATCTGCGAATTAGCACTCCACGCTTGCATTTATCGTGTAATAAATAAAACACCCCAGAATCCGTCATTTTAGCACAAAATATCATTTAGTATTGAGCCAATGTACATGAATATTCAATCTTTGATTTGGCCCATCTTTCATATCATATACATGTAGTACATGTTGTTACAAGAAAATTTGTAGCTTTAATATATGGTCTTGAGAAAAAAAATCTCAATCGCATGATTTAAGTGTGTACTTTTTAGATACTAAATCTAGATGCACAACTAAAATCCGCCATATAACCATGCTGCTATAACGCTATGTGCACATATCACTTTAAAATGAAATAAATATTACCAAAAATACAAAATCAGGACAATTTATTTAGATGATCTTGCTATTTCTTCGACCAAATATATCCAAACAAGAAAGTAATAAATCTATTATCGTGTGATTTTGTTTACTTCTAAAGGTAATAAATCTTTACAGTTCATCTGAGTATTTACATATAACATTTTATACAAAAAAAACAAGAACATTGTAAACTTAGCGCACACAGACAAAAAATTACCTGTAGACAACGGCAGTGAAATGTTTGTTTGTTTCATGGTATGTCTTTGGACGGATATTTTGTTCAGTCTTTCAATAGATTATAATAAAGGGACAATAACTGCTTATAAATATATATTTAAAAAGAATAAAAAATAAAATTAGCAAGCCATGTGTCCGTTCGTCAATTAAAATATGAATTGGATTTGAATTACAAGATTACGAAACTGTTTCAAAGGGGCAATAATGCCGAAAAATCTAAGCAGATTAGAAAAAAACTTCCAATGCCGTATATCTAAGTTACACAAGTACAAAAATGTATAAAAATCCACAGAACTATATTTAATAATAATAATCTGTAATAAAAGTCTCTGAAAAATTGTAACAATTAAAGCGTTGTAAATCCGAAAGGACGCATAAATTACGCCCAAAAACTATGTCTGTCACCGTCTTTCTGGCGGGGATTAACAACACATTGAAGCTATAATGAAATGACAAAATTTGGAGGCTATTATTTGCATGTGAAGGGACATATATACTTATATAAGCTGAACTTCATCTTCGACATCGTACCAATTTATGCATTTCAATTACTAATAATACCAAATGCCAAAGCTACTTACAAATATTAGTAAGATAAAAAATATATAAAAAACACTAAATGCTGATTGTCAAAAACAAAAAATATATGGAAGACTGGTAGTGATATTTAGTATATTACACCCCTTAGTATAATACACCTCTATGTCTGAACCGCATACTAAAACATATATAACCAATAAAAGTATCAAACAGCAAGGGAGACAATTAGGCACATTCATTTTTACGTCCCTTGACTCTGTTTCAATCCAAGGTATGAATACTTTGAACGATCTCCTATCTTTGAACAAAGAACATTAAACCGTCCATTTATTATCCACGTAGGGATTCCCCTGATGTAATTTTTTTAAAGCGGTTTGCAAAAAAACAGAAAAAACTTTTAAACCCTTTTATATTCAGACTTTAAAATAAAAACCCCCTGTTCTTTTCCCGTTTAGATTTTACTAACTATTATATAAAAAACAGAGAGAAAACAAAGGAAAACGAGAGACTCTCCCGGAAAATTTTATAAAAAAATCCGTCGGGCCCTTTTCAAGATTTTTAACTTGGAAAAGACCCTTTCACAAAACAGGGTTAAAACATTTGGGAAAAATTCTCCGCTAGAAAATTTTGGGTTTTTATTTTTTGGGCAAAATTGGGGGCCCGCAAGGGACCCCTCTTTCAAAAAATAATAAGGCAAAGGGTGTCAGATTCAAAAAATGACGGTTACAAAAAAAGTCATTTAAAAAATAAAACCCAGTCAGGTAAAATGATTAAAACAGATTAATAATAAAGTATAATTTATTGTTTCTCAAATAAAACAAGCAATTATCATAGTATTGCAAGCAATCCATAAGTCCCCTACCGGTTAGAACCCAAGCAACATTCTGATGGGCCATTGGCCATTCAATTTTACCAGTGAATGAATGACACGAATGAACTTAAAGCTTTTGAGTTCTAAGTTTGTCTATATCACAGTAATGTGTTAAGTTTCCCTGCCTAGTAAGGAAATTATGTTAATACAACCTTGTCATATTATTACGATGTGGGATTTTAAAGTAAATCATATAAGGAATGAAGAAGTTGGAGTAAAAAATACCAATTTCTCGAAAAAAAATCTAAGTTCAAGGGGGATATAATTTTGGAAATAGTCTTGATAGAGTATTTAACCTTCTCAAAAATGTTGACTGATAATAAGAAACATATATATGATGTTTGAAGTAGATACATTAGGAATATTATATTTAAAGTTTGAAGTAAACACCTTAAGAAATAAAGAACTTATAGTGAAAAAATGAAAAATTTAAATCAGAAATCTTGAAATTCAGGCTATTTGTTGCCATAGCAACCAGAATTTTTAACAGAGGAAGAAAAGAAAAAGATGTGCATAATCTCCAGACTGCCATCTACCCATATTTCAAGTTTCATAAAAATATTTTCAGTACTTTTTGAGATATCACTGGATCCAGTTTATGTGTTAAATTTGCCATATTTTCAGAATATTTGTTGCCATAGCAACCAGAATTTTCAACATAGGAACAAAGAAAAAGACGTGCGTAAACTCAATACTGCCATCTATCCATATATGAAGTTTCATAAAAATATTTTTAGTACTTTTTGCGTTATCGCGGGATCCAGTTTTGTGGACTGACGGACTGATAGACAGACAGACGGACAGACAGACAGACGGACGGAGGGTAAACCTAAAGTCCCCTCCGGTTAAACCGGTAGGGGACTAACAAAACATAAAGAGTGGTGGCAAAGTCGAATGGTGAACATGTCAGACTAGCAATCAAAGGATCGCTAGCTGCGTTGGTTCAAACACGGTCAGGGACAAAATAAACTTTACACACGTTTCTCATTACCGGTTGATTCCAGGAACGGCCTAAAAGCTTTGAAATGTTTTGTCTCGTTTGAAACCTTGGCAACTGAATGCATTATTTTAAACAGCAAATTGACAACAGTTGCTCCATGTTTATTGGGTGCTTCATTGATAGAAACTAGCGAAATATGCCGAACCCTCCTGTCCGAAGCAATCGACCCTTTAAGTCAAACTTTGCATGATCATAGATAAACAGCGAGGTTTGCCGAATGATCCGCAGGTTTCGCTCCCTATTATATAAGAAGTTTGTTTTGTTTGGTTTTATGGCGCACCTACGCAATTTAGGTCATATAGCGCCGAAACAGGAAAGATCATTTTGGCTAACCTCAGGTGTGACACATTTAAAGGAACACCACGTGTCAAAACCACTAACCTGCTAGAGCTAAGAGATGCATAGACTCCAGTCAATTCGAACCCATTAATTCGCCACTTACGATCGCACAGGGACAAACGGTTGCTGCAATTCTGATGCCTCATCCCTTAAAAGGCAATCCCTCAGCGACAAGGAGGTTATACCAGAAGAATTACACATAATAAGAATAGAGCGCGTATACAATATAATTGATGTACTTACATTTAAGAAAGGACTGAGCAATAAAACAATAACATCATTGTAACTTAAGAAATTCCTTTAACAGATTGTCCTCTACCGCGTCCTCAAACTCTTGGAAATTCTGAAAAATGTAACATATTATAAGTTAAATAGCACAATTATCAAATTTTCTTGTAACATTTAGATTCTATGAAACCTTCAATTAAAACTATAAATATTATAATATACATGGGTGCAAGTTGAAAATTTGGAAAAATCTAAAAAAAACTGTGATTCATAATCATTTTCCTACATAATCTAATAGTAAAACATGATGAAATCTGTCACAAAAAACAGAGCTTCAGGCATATGCTTGAAAACTTGCACCCATGAATATATTATATTCGAATGATTTCCTTCATAGAAAACTAATATAGCGATTAAGTGCAATTTGTCAGATTTGAAAGATTCCGTATTTTTTGCTTAATGTTCCATCGTTATCTATTTATTTCATTTTATCTTATTTTACAATGTATGTATTCTAATTCTTGTAAAAAGCAAGGCTTGAAAAACTTTACCCCACAATATGTATCGTCGTTAAATATGGCGGGCGGAAGTAGATCGTCGATGCCCGCCTTTTCTCGCATGTGGTCCCGCCCATCTTGGTTATTACACAAATCTATTTCTTCAAACGCTATTCCTTTTGCTTCAAATACATGTTTTATTCTATTCTGCTTGTTGAAAATCTGGAATAAAATGTTCACCATTAATCTCAGATGTCATTAAATTATTATTTATATGTGCTCATTTGACTAATATTTTATACAGAGCTACGTTTATAGCAATATTGTGTTATTGTGAAAGAGGGTCTTGTAGCTCATATTAACCACTTTCTAATCGGCCTCCTGTTTTTAACCAGTACCGTTCTGGTGCCAAAAAGAAAACTATATGGTCATGTATTAAGTAAGGCTCGAGCCCACACTCCCTGGATTAAAAGAAAAACTTCTTAGCCACTAGGTCAGATCTCTCAAAGACAGTACTAGTAGCTCGTATAAAGTACATGATTGTATTTTTTGTATACGAGAAACGTAATAAGATACATGCATTTGTTAAGCTCAGATACAAAGAAAATAAGAAATTCCTAAAGGTCTCTTTATTTGTGTTTTCCCTGGTATGATATAATTGATGTTGTTTCATTTCTCAAACACGCTTTACTGCGTCATTGTTTTATCATATTAGATATCTTTTACCATGTTCTTGCACAATACTGAAAATATTTATCTATCTTAACAACAACAACATAGGGAGGTTGACTATCAATTCTATCTAACGGAAACGTATTGATCAGCCTTAACTGATCGCCATGAAAACTGGAGGATTTCATATGCAATTTCAGTCCCTAAAAAAGTTATCTCAAGCGTAATTTACCATTCATATTACCCTACAATATACCATGCTTCAACTTTCTCCTCTTTGAAAATAATAATGACAACCTTTAAATCATGCTTGATTTTCATAATTTACACGCATAGGTTCGCATAGGTACAAGAAAATGAAAGCATGTATTCACAAAGCTAAATTTATTTATATACTATTTGAACATTTTGTATTCCCGGACAGAGTTGTCGTACGTGTTTCACTAATAACATGAATACTTCTTTATGTTGTATCATAGTTTGGAGACCTTTCTGTTGAAAATGTGTCAGGGTTAAATCGTATACATATACATCATTACATGCACAGTGCGTTAACTGGAGTGCGGGTATTAGTTACCCGCACTCCAGAGCATCCCCATTGATTGGCTTATTTTTGCTGGGGTTTACATATTGTGACGACAGAGAAAGGGAAAGCGACAGAAATGTCATATTCAGATGTTCGTTCATTGGATCATTTTTGCCGGGGTTTCATATTGTGACAACAGGGAACGTGTTTTTATGTTTGACTATGATACAAACGAGAAAGAACACCAAAACACTCGGCAATCTGATTAATACTCGGGGGCTACGCCCCCTCGTACAAATCAGATAGCCTCGTGTTTCGGTGCTCTTTCTATTACTTATATTATTTCTTATTCATTTGTATCTTTACAGTATCTTGTAAACATGAATATCTTTGGTAGTTATAAAACTACTGATAATCATAATACGGAACCCAACCCCACCCTATCGAGAAAATAAATTAAATAAATAGATCTAAATAAATTACTGTATAAATAAATAAAAATACACATATAGGTAGGTATATGAAGACGCCATATACATGTAACTTATTGCTAACTCGTATCTATTAATGCACATTAAAGAGGTTTAAGCTTCTCGTAAAAGTTTATAGTGAGAAACAAATAATAAATACTAAAGAAAATATCTATGGCAACCGTCGTGTAGAGAGATATGAAACACGTGTAGGAATCTATCACGCGCTGCCTAAAGCGCTTTTTATTACACATCAATTAATATATACACATTTTGCATTACACTACGGAAGCAAAATGGCACTTAAGGGCTTCCGTATTACACGGTAGAAAAAAAACAACAATATTATGCAAACAACAATTATATATACATCTATCTGAGCAAAAAGTATATTCACTTCCGCATTAACATGAATTATTTCAAAATTATGCTTATATCTTAAATGCCGCGATTTTAAGTCCGATTAAGTAAAACTATTTACGACCTGGCATATAATTCGTTATCACTTTTTGCTTGTGCAGTGTAACACAATAAGTTCATTTAATATGGTTTCAATCTTATGCATGCTATATTCAATACAAAACATTACATTAATAGGTACTACATGGAGGATAGGTCTAAAAACAATTACTATATTGTAATTGATAAGTAACGAGTAAGAAGAAAATTAACGACACGTTACACATGCAGACATTTAGCATTTTTTAAGCAATCATTAGAAATACTAACCTCTCTATTTGTTGTCACCGAAGTTGTATACAATTTAATAACCATTTTTGCAACATTTAGTAACTTATAAACTACAAATGATGTTCTTTGTATCAGGAAGTAGCTATCGATTCTGAACACTGAATCACCTCGGGGCCCGCGGCAGGATAGCAGAATTTCCCAAACGTATTCAGCGCTAAAAATTTCCCGGTAATTTCTTATATTCTGTTAAATTAAAAAAAACGGAATGTCTTTTCAGTAAATATTCCAGAGTTGCTGTAAAAGAATTTCCCTGATACTGATGTTACAAGTAACCAATCGTATTCAGGCTTTCCGTTTTCAGGAACTCCCCGTCGAGCGCCTCTTCTGCTACATGATAGCAGACATCTGGTAGCATCAGTCATTTCACGGCGGGGGGTAGGCAGGAGATTCTCTGATAACACAGCAGACGACTGCAAAATCATCTTCTATAAATAACAAAATAATTTATTCTTATTTACTTATTTAGTGAATTATCTGTAAACATATGGAGAGACATTATGTAATATATTTTCTACCGGCTCAGTATATATTGTTGTTAAATAAAACACGTTAATTTTAAATAAATGTTTTGACCGGTTCTTGACTGGAGTTATGTATAAACTTGAAAAAGGCGTGGCATATCCAGGTGAATAAATGAAGGTGTTAATCGACCTATTTTTTTCTCACAATAAATTAAACATAAGATGGACACTGTCTTGCTAGGTGATTGTAACATATCTTCATATTTTATTTTTAGTAATTTAATATTGTGGCAGTGCCAATTTAATACATTAATTTATTTCATTTCATAATTTGGCGGAATTTAAACAGAAATCTACCGACGCAAAAATATAATCAGTCGCATTTATTGATGAATTGCATGACACCTATTAATTTTGGGTTGCCCCGGATTGCTGTTACTTTAGCCGTGCGACACGACCATCAGCAATCCTATTATTATCTTTATATATGGTACTTTTCGGAGAAATATAAATTATATGCATTGGAAACACATAAGTATAACTTTTTCCGGTCGAATGCCTGTCTGTTATCAGTTTGACTTCCTGTAAAACTTACAGGGAAGAACCGGGTATAAAGAGAGCTTTCATTTGGGCACTTTAAAATCACAAAATGAAAACTGGGAATCCCATTGTCTAATCTACAAACAAAATGTAAAGTTCTTGTCATTCTAAGATAGTTATAAACTAAGATGTGAAGGATAGTTCTTGCCATTAATGAAATAAAATATAAAGGGATAGTTCTAAAATAAAATGTATAGGATATAAGAACTAACATATGCAAGTTAACCAGTTTTATTTCGGCCAAGTATCTTCTTTAAAAGATACTTCTTGCTTATTTCCCTGTGTCGCGTTTAGATTTAATGAAAAAAATCTACGTATTTTCCTATTTATTTTATGATTCGGCCTCAGCTAGCAGATGTCTGTTAAAAGTGGTCTTTATATTCATTTATCGTTATTTTGCAACTTCATAGGTCACATGTTGGTCACTTCAGTACACAACATTGAGCAATACGGAAATGAAATAAGTTTGATTAACAAATAAAAATATAGCAGGCAGTTCTTAATTATTAATATGAATTAAGCTATTATATCTGTGCTGAGGTATAGAAGCATGTCAACAGATTCATGCTAATTTTAGTGAACATATTTAAAAAATATTAAACAGTAAAACATTTTCGACTTAACAAAGACAGCAATTTTTACATATTGCAAACGACACTTTAAATCTGCGAAAATTGTCACCAAGAAAAAAAAACTGGCCAGAATAAGCAAAAATACTCATTACAACGTGAGTCACGTGTACGTCGTAGAAAAATGGTGATAAAAACTGCAAAACAGTCATTAATTGCATATAACATGTAATTATGTATTTCTTAAATTGTGAATATTTTTTTACTTTTCTGAAAAATTCTGACATTTATTTTACTCTACTGTAGATTGATTGTCTTGAAATATTTTGACACAGTCGATCATCTAGGGTAATACAGCTTTAAATTTAAGACATACGAGTAATATGATTATGGTAAAGATAACTGCCTTTCTTAAAACTACGTACTAGTATACTTTTATAGTTAGTTAATTTAAATAAAATTAATGTTGTCCTCTTTAATTAAGAAGGAACATTACTGTAAGTATCACACCTTCTCTAAATTGAAAAAAAATTGAAAAAAAAAAGAAACTTTTAAAAAGATACTCGGCCGAAGTCAAACTTGTTAACTTGCATAGGATAAGCTACCACTAACCATGCTAACCGCAAACAGAACATTTTAATTTTTATTCGTCATAACTTTATTTCAGTTCATTTTCAGCCGCATTTTTTCCCCATTAACTGTCATCTTAGATTTAAACAAAATTACTTACATTCTTTGATAATAATCAAAATGAAATTTGATTCGAATAAGCATTTATAATAAACATTTAGTAGATACTGTACGTACTGGCATGCGAGCAGTTCCCGTACAGTAAATGCCGCGGAGAATTTTGCAACTGTAAGTTAATCGAAAGTTCGTTTCAATCGTCTTATGCCCGGTTCGAGAAGAGAATATAATGACTTGAACATTTATCTTTTTTGCATACAGTGAATTAATAGTTAATGTTCCTGTTTTAATTTATAGCTGAAGTATTTCCAGTGGATTTCTGTCCTCTAAAAGATTTTTAAAAAAATTCGTTAAATTTAGTGTCTTTGCACCTATACCTTGAAAACATTTAGTGGTATGAAAAGACAAGGGAGGCTACTCATTTATTGCTTCCGTGATTGCAAAATTCCAATATGGAGTCGCAACAGAAATCAACAACAGAAACGACGCAAAATGCCACCGACATACATCTTGATGATGACAAACCCCCAAAGGACGACCACTTTCAAGGAGCTACTTTAGAAATAAACGGAGACGGAGCACATGTTGATCCTGACGTTGAGTTTGCCGGGCCAGGTTTCGATCGTAACCGTCCTGGTTCCACTATCGGACGGCAATCAGTCCGTAGTACATCCAGTAGGACATCGATGAAACCAGGTGCCTATAAATCACCGAAAATGTCCGAACAATACTTCTGTTATAAGGTAAATTAATTAATTTAAGTGCGACTTTAAAAAAAACGCAATACATCCCCCCCGAAATTGTATTGATATTTGGTCAGATGTCTCTTGTAAAAGTCTTGTTCCTAATATACCAAAATACTATATACAATTATACTATAGGAAGTGGCTAGCCTTAGTCAAGTACATCTAGCCTATACGCACTGTTGAAAATAATCATACAGCATTTTTTTAATAAAAAATAAATGCAATGATGAAAACAGACTTGCGCATTGACAGTCACATTGTAAATTACATTTTCACAAAGAATGATAATATATATTTTTTCTAAATAATTTTAATAGTTTTATGGATGATATTCGGTAAATTTATAAATATGACAAGGTAACGTCTATCGATTCGCTTTTTTATCAGAGACATAAATTTATTATGCCTTATTCTCATCGATTCGTGCCTTCTCATCGATTCGTGACCTAAATAATTGTCTGGTATAAATACTTCTGCAAGGACATACACCATCCGAAAACTACACAAGTTGTATTAGACACTCATTTGACAATTCTATCCAATCAAAATGCGTAATTGAACAGGTGTAAATGACCTTACCCTACAATCAGCTGGTGACCTTATTACTTTAAAATAATCGATATTGATGTTTAAAATTATCAAACACACTTACACTTAAGCCAAAAAAATATTCATTATGCTGTAAGAATTTACTTAAGACTTTGAAACATATATTGATCAGATCGGACTGAAAATAACCATGCGAACATTTAGTGGTGTGAGCACCTATATTTTGATGACGTCACAGGGTGAATCGGATTTCACGAATCGATGGGTAAGAGTCCAGCTGAGCTAGACAGTCATGGTTGTCATGTTCAGATGCTCTAATCTTGGAGTGTTTGTTTTTAGAAGTAATTTAAAGTTTTTGGACTTTTAGATAAAGAATTTATTTAACAAATGCACTAATTAAACTGTATATATGTCTGATATTTGTTATGCAAGTGCAATTTTTCCAAATAAGAGTCACGAATCGACGAGAGAAAAGCATACATGTTGATCAATAGTCATGATTTGTCTTTAATTTAATTATAAATTTTATTTACACAGTTTGTAATATTCTTTAAGTCCGGGTTTTTTGCCTAGTAACATTAAATATTTAATTTGATTAATAAAAATGGAATATTAAAAGAAGAGCATGATTTTTTGCTACATCGCTTGAAAATAATAAAACAAAATCCGACTAGGGTTTGAGATATTTCACACACTGAACAAGTAAAATTATCATTTTAAAGCAAATAATAGTAAAATGACAGCACAAAACAAATGGATGAAAGGATTTAGATTCGGTATAATATATATGCGTATACATGCGCTTCGGGCCATATACCTTCCTCAGTCTGACCAACCAGTCCGTAAACTTGCATATTGCCCTCAAGCCCATGTTTTATTTGTTAAATATTGCCATTTTGCTGAAGCGTATTGCAATATATTGCAATACGTATTGTCGTGTATATGTTTTGATGTAAAGATGAAGTAACATTAAATATCATTATTACACGTAATTATTCTTAGTAGAAACTTAATAATTATGTAAAAGTAAGGACTAAAAACTAAGTAAAGTGTCACACAATTTGATAAAAAAACTAGTTGCGCGTGACCTTTCACATCTGGGTCGCTTATGTAAAATACGCGGCTGCTTATCGACTTTTAAGTGGACTAGTTTTCGGATATTTTTATCTTATGTTGGCACCAATAAAATTCACCAATTAAAGATTTTATGCAAAATTTGTACGAAATCAGAAGGCAATAAATAATTAAAAATTATGATTTTTATAAAATTCCGGTTTTCCAAAAATTGTACCACAGTACGAAATTTATTTTTTCATATTGCAATTATATATTGGTATACCGATAAACCGTTACACCCTTAATAAATATGACATCGCTTTGAGATATTTTTGCTTCTGGGCATAGCAACTCCATATTGAAATTGCTCAAAAACCCATAGCACGTTCCGCAAGAAAATCTAGCGGAATGAAAAACAATTTTAATATTGACCTATTTATGAACAAAAGATAAAATTAAATACCTTTTAACAAAGTACTTAAACTGTCACATCCGAAAAATAATGATTAAATCCTCTTATTTAATTAAATTCCTTATACAGCCGATAAACAAATGGCCGACTCACAGTGTGCACAATTTGATTGGCTAATTCAAATGACAGCGTTTAAATGAGTCAAAAATTGCAAACGAAATATTTTTGAATGAAATATTTGCCTATGCACCGCCAGTGAGTAAGAATATATTTTTCAGTTAAAAAATTTGGAACCAATCTGTTAAGCTCTTTCCTTAACTAGCATGGCCAATGGCAAAAACAGATTGATGTTTGTTTGATAATGAACTTATTTGAGAGTTTTTGTTAATGATTGAGCTTGATATTGAAAGAAATTTTTGAGAAGCTTTTGAATAAAAGCTTGAAAGGCAAGACCACAGATAAATAAACAACGGATAGGAAACTCCAAAAAAGATGAGAGTCCGATTCAGACCCACAATCGTTTGCACGCTTCGGTGATAATAGGGCTTTCCCGCTAGTCTCCGATTTTCACACTATCGTTAAACTTCGGCGATATCAGTGAATTATTGCTTACATTGCCAACATGGATTTTCATCAGAGAAATTTTTGTGTGGAAAAGTGTGTTTTGTATGTTTTAGAATAAATAGCTATTGCTTCTTATATAAGTAAAAAATGTTTAGTCTTTTTTTTGTTGATGTACCTCCGGGAATTCAATATGGCGGTATTTTGGCTACTTTCACCCAGGATGCATCAAAGTCTCGCGACATATGATAACTTGCGGGAACACAACTCCGCCGATACTGATTTTAAATGTGTGACGTCACAGTCTCTTCTCCATCTTATATTTAGCTCCATGGCAAGACAATAGACATTTTTTGAATATTTTATTATGCTATGTGTTTATTAGCCATCAGGCTTGACTGTCATAAACTAAAACAAGCCTGTAACGTCTGATATTTTACTAAGATCTATCAGAAATAAACACATTAAATTAAGTAGTTTTCGTACGCTGATGTAAATTTTGTGTTATTTACAAATTATTATCATTAAAACTAGTTTGTTATAATCTAACTACTGCTTAGCAAAAGACCTTTAACAATATCCTATTGAAATTTGTCTTTTTACAAAATAAAATATGTAATTACTAACAACATGAGTATTGTCACTTTTTTTATACAAACATTTCCTGAAATCCCACACCCCCGTTTCCTACAGGTGCTCGGGGTACTGTTCTCCCAAAACAGAGTGTCCTGATAGTGTTGAGTAATAAATTCAGTTAAAACACAAGTTAAATGTATTCATAATTGTCACAGTGAGTTTTTTTTTCAATTTTCAATAGAACCTGTGGCTTCGTGAAGGGGAAAATAGTGTGATAAATCAGAAAAGTACTAAGAATGGATTTCACCCACACATTGAATAAAAATTTCAATTTCAATTTAATTTAACATGCATGGTACAGTGGTTGTCTTCTATAGGGATAGCTTTCTAACTTCTAGCTGATACAAGTCAGCTGCTGTTGAGCCATGGTTCTGGTGAAGAGTGTGCACAATGCATTTAAGGGAAAATATTTGCATTTTTAGGGGAAAATATACCTATTTTAGGCTAGGGGAAACAGCCTTTAATCTGCAGTAAAATACAGGGGAAAAAATCACTGATTGAAATAACGTAACAAGTAAGAGCACATAACATGGTCTGCAGTTTTGAAGTGACCCAAATTCTACTGATGTAACAAAACACATTAGTAAGAGGAATAGTTTAGTTTAGATTAAAAGATTAACAAGTCCATTTAAGATGCTTGTATTAGGCATAGTTAGGGTAAATCATGAAATTAAAGGAAATATATAAGAACAAAAAAAAATATTGATTTAAAATCTAATTGGCTAAAAAAACTTGTGGTGAAAACTAATTGACCCAAACATTTATCTAGAGCTCTGAAATTTCATTCAGTTATTTGAAAATTTGTGTGCCATATGTTACAACTTGGTTTTATAAAAATTTCAGGAAAATGCACTAGACAAGGCTGTACAAGTGTGCAAGGAGTTCGAGTATAAAACAGACTTGGACGGCAATGTTGTTGGTCATTGGTTGTTAAGCGAGTATGTTATATTTTGTTACTTTATTTTTAGCTCACCTGTCACAAAGTGACAGGGTGAGCTTTTGTGATCGCTTTTCGTCCGGCGTCCGTCCGTCGTCCGTCCGGCTGTCCGTCCGTCCGTAAACTTTTACTTTAAATGACATCTCCTCATAAACCACTAAGCCAATTTCATCCAAACTTCACAGGAATGTTCCTTTGGTGGTCACCTTTAAAAATTGTTCAAAGAATTTAATTCCATGCAGAACTCTGGTTGCCATGGCAACCGAAAGAAAAAACTTTAAATATCTTCTTTTAAAAAACCATAAGAGCTAGAGCTTAGATATTTGGCATGAAACATCTTCTAGTGAGTGTCTACCAAGTTTGTTCAAATAAAAGCCCTGGGGTCAAAATTGCCCCCGCCCCGGGGGGTCATTGATTTTCCCTATATACATATAGTAAAAACTTAAAAAATCTTCTTTTAAAGAACCAAAAGAGCTAGAGCTAAGATATTTAGCATGAAACATGTTCTAATATGTGTCTACCAAGTTTGTTTAAATAAAAGCCCTGGGGTCAAAATTGGCCCCGCCCAAGGGGGGTCATTGATTTTCCCTATATGCATATAGTAAAAACTTAAAAAATCTTCTTTTAAAGAACCAAAAGAGTTAAAGCTAAGATATTTAGCTTGAAACATGTTCTAATAAGTGTCTACCAAGTTTGTTCAAATAAAAGCCCTTGGGTCAAAATTGGCCCCGCCCCGGGGGGGTCATTGATTTTCCCTTTATACATATAGTAAAAACTTAAAAAATCTTCTTTTAAAAAACCATAAGAGCTAGAGCTTAGATATTTGGCATGAAACATCTTCTAGTGAGTGTCTACCAAGTTTGTTCAAATAAAAGCCCTTGGGTCAAAATTGGCCCCGCCCCGGGGGGTCATTGATTTTCCCTATATACATATAGTAAAAACTTAAAAAATCTTCTTTTAAAGAACCAAAAGAGCTAGAGCTAAGATATTTAGCATGAAACATGTTCTAATGGGTGTCTACCAAGTTTGTTCAAATAAAAGCCCTGGGGTCAAAATTGGCCCCGCCCCGGGGGGTCATTGATTTTCCCTATATGCATATAGTAAAAACTTAAAAAATCTACTTTTAAAGAACTCAAAGAGCTATGGCTAAGATATTTAGCATCAAACATGTTCTAATAGGTGTCTACCAAGTTTGTTTAAATAAAAGCCCTGGGGTCAAAATTGGCCCCGCCCCAGGGGGTCATTGATTTTCCCTATATGCATATAGTAAAAACTTAAAAAATCTTCTTTTAAAGAACCAAAAGAGTTAAAGCTAAGATATTTAGCATGAAACATCTTCTAGTGAGTGTCTACCAAGTTTGTTCAAATAAAAGCCCTGGGGTCAAAATTGGCCCCGCCCCAGGGGGGTCATTGATTTTCCCTATATACATATAGTAAAAACTTAAAAAATCTTCTTTTAAAGAACCAAAAGAGCTAGAGCTAAGATATTTAGCATGAAACATGTTCTAATGGGTGTCTACCAAGTTTGTTCAAATAAAAGCCCTGGGGTCAAAATTAGCCCCGCCCCGGGGGGTCATTGATTTTCCCTATATGCATATAGTAAAAACTTAAAAAATCTTCTTTTAAAGAACTCAAAGAGCTATGGCTAAGATATTGAGCATCAAACATGTTCTAATAGGTGTCTACCAAGTTTGTTCAAATAAAAGCACTGGGGTCAAAATTGGCCCCACCCCAGGGGGTCATTGATTTTCCCTATATGCATATAGTAAAAACTTAAAAAAATCTTCTTTTAAAGAACCAAAAGAGCTAGAGCTAAGATATTTAGCATGAAACATTTTCTAATGGGTGTCTACCAAGTTTGTTCAAATAAAAGCCCTGGGGTCAAAATTGGCCCCGCCCCGGGGGTCATTGATTTTCCCTATATGCATATAGTAAAAACTTAAAAAATCTACTTTTAAAGAACTCAAAGAGCTATGGCTAAGATAAATAGCATAAAGCATGTTCTAATAGGTGTCTACCAAGTTTGTTTAAATAAAAGCCCTGGGGTCAAAATTGGCCCCGCCCCAGGGGGTCATTGATTTTCCCTATATGCATATAGTAAAAACTTAAAAAATCTTCTTTTAAAGAACCAAAAGAGTTAAAGCTAAGATATTTAGCATGAAACATGTTTTAATAAGTGTCTACCATATTGTTCAAATAAAAGCCCTTGGGTCAAAATTGGCCCCGCCCCGGGGGTCATTGATTTTCCCAATATACATATAGTAAAAACTTAAAAAATCTTCTTTTAAAAAACCATAAGAGCTAGAGCTTAGATATTTGGCATGAAACATCTTCTAGTGAGTGTCTACCAAGTTTGTTCAAATAAAAGCCCTGGGGTCAAAATTGGCCCCGCCCCAGGGGGGTCATTGATTTTCCCTATATACATATTAAAAACTTAAAAAATCTTCTTTTAAAGAACCAAAAGAGCTAGAGCTAAGATATTTAGCATGAAACATATTCTAATGGGTGTCTACCAAGTTTCTTCAAATGAAAGCCCTGGGGTCAAAATTGGCCCTGCCCCAGGGGGTCATTGATTTTCCCAATATGCATATAGTAAAAACTTAAAAATCTTCTTTTAAAGAACCAAAAGAGCTAGAGCTAAGATTTTTAGCATGAAACATGTTCTAATAAGTGTCTACCAAGTTTGTTCAAATAAAAGCCCTGTGGTCAAAATTGGCCCCGCCCCTGGGGTCATTGATTTTTCCTATATGCATATAGTAAAAACTTAAGAAATCTTCTTTTAAAGAACCAAAAGAGCTACAGCTAAGATATTTAGCATGAAACATGTTCTAATGGGTGTCTACCAAGTTTGTTCAAATAAAAGCCCTGGGGTCAAAATTAGCCCCGCCCCGGGGGGTCATTGATTTTCCCTATATGCATATAGTAAAAACTTAAAAAATCTTCTTTTAAAGAACTCAAAGAGCTATGGCTAAGATATTGAGCATCAAACATGTTCTAATAGGTGTCTACCAAGTTTGTTCAAATAAAAGCCCTGGGGTCAAAATTGGCCCCACCCCAGGGGGTCATTGATTTTCCCTATATGCATATAGTAAAAACTTAAAAAATCTTCTTTTAAAAAACCATAAGAGCTAGAGCTTAGATATTTGGCATGAAACATCTTCTAGTGAGTGTCTACCAAGTTTGTTCAAATAAAAGCCCTTGGGTCAAAATTGGCCCCGCCCCGGGGGATCATTGATTTTCCCTATATGCATATATTAAAAACTTAAAAAATCTTCTTTTAAAGAACTCAAAGAGCTATGGCTAAGATATTTAGCATCAAACATGTTCTAATAGGTGTCTACCAAGTTTGTTCAAATAAAAGCCCTGGGGTCAAAATTGGCACCGCCCTGGGGGTCATTGATTTTCCTTATATGTGTATAGCAAAAACTTAAAAAATCTTCTTTGAAAAAACCCAAATAGCTAGAGTTAAGATATTAAGCATGAAACATCTTTAATGAAGTCACAGTCTACAAAGTTTGTTCAAATAAAAGACCTGGGGTCAAAATTGGCCCCGCCCCAGGGGTCATTGATTTTCTTTATATGTGTATAGCAAAAGCTTAAAAATCTTCTTTGAAAAAACCCAAATAGCTAGAGTTTAGATATTAAGCATGAAACATCTTTTAGTAAGTGTCTACAAAGTTTGTTCAAATAAAAGCCCTGGGGTCAAAACTTGCCCGGCCCCAGGGGTGTCATTGTTTTTAACTACATGTGTTTAGTAAAAACTTTAAAAAAATCTTCTTTCAAAAAGCACAATGAGCTAGAGCTTAGATGTTTAGCATGAAACATCTTCTTATGGGTGTCTACCGAGTTTGTGCAAATAAAAGCCCTTGGGTTAAATTGGCCCTGCAACGTTGGGGGGCCTATATACAGGTGAGCGACCTCAGGGCCATCATGGCCCTCTTGTTACTTTAATAATTTTGTTTGTTTTAAGTTGAATGCCAGCTCATATTGGCATTTTATTAAGCTACATGTTGGAATTCCTTTTGGACAAGGAGAGCAGTGGTTTCTGAATTCAATTCAATTGTTATAATGTAAAAAAAACATTGAAAAGAGAGGTAACTCTTCAATACATATAGGAAGTATTTGCAATATTGGTTGGGGAGTTGTCTCCCCTTTCATTATGTTTCAGTCTCTTATAATTCTTATCAGAATGACCAAACAGGCAGTTTTTAGCTCACCTGTCACAAACAGGTTGAGCTTTTGTGATCGCTTTTCGTCCGGCGTCCAGCCGTCGTCCGTCCGTAAACTTTTACTTTAAATGACATCTCCTCATAAACCACTAAGCCAATTTCATCCAAACTTCACAGGAATGCTCCTTTGGTGGTCACCTTTAAAAATTGTTCAAAGAATTTAATTCCATGCAGAACTCTGGTTGCCATGGCAACCAAAAGAAAAAACTTTTAATATCTTCTTTTAAAAAACCCAAAGAGCTAGAGCTTATATATTTGGCATGAAACATCTTCTAGTGAGTGTTTACCAAGTCTGTTCAAATAAAAGCCCTGGGGTCAAAATTTGCCCCGCCCCAGGGGGTCATTGATTTTCCCTATACGCATATTGTAAAAACTATCTTCTTTTAAAGAACCCAAAGAGCTAGAGCTAAGATATTTAGCATGAAACATCTTCTAATAAGTGTCTACCAAGTTTGTTCAAATCAAAGCCCTGGGGTCAAAATTGGCCCTGCCCCGGGGGTCATTGATTTTCCTTATATGTGTAAAGCAAAAACTTAAAAAATCTTCTTTGAAAGAACCCAAAGAGTTAGAGCTAAGATATTAAGCATGAAACATCTTCTAGTGAGTGTCTACAAAGTTTGTTCAAATAAAAGCCCTGGGGTCAAAATTGGCCCCGCCCGGGGGGTCATTGATTTTCCTTATATGTGTTAAGCAAAATCTTAAAAATATTCTTTAAAAAAACCCAAATAGCTAGAGTTTAGATATTAACCTTTTCCCTTATATAAGCGTGTTTCGACGGCTTTTTGACCCCACCCCCCTTTTTCAGGCCTCAAACAGTGAAAAAATGTCCTATTTAGACCCCAAACACTGATTTTCGTTTGAGAAATGTTGTAAAAAAAAGTGACCATTTTTTCGGCGCCGTCCCCCATCCAAATAATACATCAGGGGGTTGCCAGAAGGGGGATGTGCCCCCTTCTGTTTGGGGGGTTTGAAGGGGGGTGGAGTCCCCCTCATCGCCAAGAAATTTTTGGACTTGTGAGAGGCTTAAAATGACCCCAGGTTGATGATAAGGTAACATGTAACCAACGCTGAAAAGCCTTTGACTCTATCTCAATCCCTTGAGAAGTTGCAGCACTTTGAAGTAAATTTTGATGGAAAAAATCGAGGCAAAAAAGTGATTTTTGGCAATTTTGAAATGTCCCCTCGTTGCCATGGTAACAGGAAATTTAAGACTGAGCATGTCGTTACAAAGGCAATGGTCCAGTCAACATTTGTGCCAAGTTTGATTAGTAATGAAGTATTTTTCATAGTTTCATAGCAGTTTGAACTTGTTAGAGGAGGCTTTTCAGTGAAAATGGCCATTTCTCACAATATGCTCATGGGGGAAAGGGTTAACTAAAAAAATTATAAATGTTACAAAACAACAATTTTTCACCAAAATTAGGTAAAAGACCACATGTTAACATGGAAAAACTAGATTTTGGGTGATTCCAAGGTTTTTCAGCATTTTTAGCTCACCTGTCACAAAGTGACAGGGTGAGCTTTTGTGATCGCTTTTCGTCCGGCGTCCGTCCGTCCGTCGTCCGTCCGTCGTCCGTCCGTCCGTAAACTTTTCCTTTAAATGACATCTCCTCATAAACCACTAAGCCAATTTCATCCAAACTTCACAGGAATGTTCCTTTGGTGGTCACCTTTAAAAATTGTTCAAAGAATTTAATTCCATGCAGAACTCTGGTTGCAATGGCAACCAAAAGAAAAAACTTTAAATATCTTCTTTTAAAAAACCATAAGAGCTAGAGCTTAGATATTTGGCATGAAACATCTTCTAGTGAGTGTCTACCAAGTTTGTTCAAATAAAAGCCCTGGGGTCAAAATTGGCCCCGCCCCAGGGGGTCATTGATTTTCCCTATATGCATATAGTAAAAACTTAAAAAATCTTCTTTTAAAGAACCCAAAGAGCTAGAGGTAAGATATTGGGCATGAAACATCTTCTAGTGAGTGTCTACCAAGTTTGTTCAAATAAAAGCCCTGTGGTCAAAATTGGCCCCGCCCCGGGGGTCATTGATTTTCCCTATATGCATATAGTAAAAACTTAAAAAATCTTCTTTTAAAGAACCGTAAGAGCTAGAGCTTAGATATTTGGCATGAAACATCTTCTAGTGAATGTCTACCAAGTTTGTTCAAATAAAAGCCCTTGGGTCAAAATTGACCCCGCCCCAGGGGGTCATAGATTTTCCCTATATGCATATAGTAAAAACTTAAAAAATCTTCTTTTAAAGAACCCAAAGAGCTAGAGCTAAGATATTTAGCATGAAACATCTCCTAATGAGTGTCTACCAAGTTTGTTCAAATAAAAGCCCTGGGGTCAAAATTGGCCCCGCCCCAGGGGGGTCATTGATTTTCCCTATATGCATATAGTAAAAACTTAAAAAATCTTCTTTTAAAGAACTCAAAGAGCTAGAGCTAAGATATTTAGCATGAAACATGTTCTAATGGGTGTCTACCAAGTATGTTCAAATAAAAGCCCTGGGGTCAAAACTGGCCCGGGGGGGTCATTGATTTTCCTTATATGTGTATAGCAAAAACTTAAAAATCTTCTTTGGAAAAACCCAAATAGCTAGAGTTTAGATATTAAGCATGAAACATCTTTAAGTAAATATCTACAAAGTTTGTTAAAATAAACGCCCGGGGGTCAAAACTGGCCCTGCCCCAGGGGTGTCATTGTTTTTAACTATATGTGTATAGTAAAAACTTTAAAAATCTTCTTTTAAAAAAGCCAATGAGCTAGAACTTAGATGTTTAGCATGAAACATCTTCTTATGGGTGTCTACCAAGTCTGTTCAAATAAAACAAATAAAAGCCCTTGGGGAAAAATTGGCCCGGGGGTGGGGGGGGGCGCCTATATACAGGTGAGCGACCTCAGGGCCATCATGGCCCTCTTGTTTGTTAACCTTTTCCCTTAAATAAGCGTGTTTCGACGGCTTTTTGACCCCCCCCCCCTTTTTGAGGCCTCAAACAGTGAAAAAAATGTCCTATTTAGACCCCAAACTCTGATTTTTGTTTGAGAAATGTTGTAAAAAAAAGTGACCATTTTTTCGGCGCCGTCCCCCATCCAAATAATACATCAGGGGGTTGCCAGAAGGGGGATGTGCCCCCTTCTGTTTGGGGGGTTTGAAGGGGGGCGGAGTCCCCTTCATCGCCAAGAAATTTTTGGACTTGTGAGAGGCTTAAAATGACCCCAGGTTGATGATAAGGTAACATGTAACCAACGCTGAAAAGCCTTTGACTCTATCTCAATCCCTTGAGAAGTTGCAGCACTTTGAAGTAAATTTTGATGGAAAAAATCGAGGCAAAAAAGTGATTTTTGGCAATTTTGAAATGTCCCCTCGTTGCCATGGTAACAGGAAATTTAAGACTGAGCATGTCGTTACAAAGGCAATGGTCCAGTCAACATTTGTGCCAAGTTTGATTAGTATTGAAGTATTTTTCATAGTTTCATAGCAGTTTGAACTTGTTAGAGGAGGCTTTTCAGTGAAAATGGCCATTTTTCACAATATGCTCATGGGGGAAAGGGTTAAGCATGCAACATCTTCTAGTAAGTGTCTACAAAGTTTGTTCAAATAAAAGCCCTGGGGTCAAAACTGGCCCCGCCCAAGGGGTGTCATTCTTTTTAACTATATGTGTATAGTAAAAACTTAAAAAATCTTCCTTTAAAACCCAAATGAGCTAGAGCTTAGATGTTTAGCATGAAACATCTTCTTATGGGTGTCTACCAAGTTTATTCAAATGGGGGCAGGAGGGAAGGTCATTATTTTTCATTATATGTGTGTAGTAAAAACTTAACATCATGAAACATCTTCTAATGGGTGTCTTCCAACTTTGTTCAAATAAAATCCCTGGGGTTTAAACTGGCCCTGCTCCAGGGGCCTATATACAGGTGAGCGACCTCAGGGCCATGATGGTCCTCTTGTATGATTTTATGTTTGAAATGTTGCATATGTTTTGTATGGATGAGACTTTAATAAAGATTATATATATATAATCAATAAATAAATGATATATTCCAGGTGAAAAAAAAATGATAAAGAAAGTGGTAGACTCCAAATGTCAACTTGGTATTGGCTGCATTTTAATTGTTAAGCGCAAATGGGTGAAAAGTCTGCCGAACTTTTATCTATTATTGTGCTAAAAGCTAAAATTTTGGCTAATAATTTATTTTTA
Organism: Ruditapes philippinarum; assembly: GCF_026571515.1. Classification (NCBI taxonomy): domain Eukaryota; kingdom Metazoa; phylum Mollusca; class Bivalvia; order Venerida; family Veneridae; genus Ruditapes; species Ruditapes philippinarum. The sequence goes on along the minus strand of NW_026867129.1, from coordinate 8,664 downwards.
AGCCAGTGTGAGCCCTGCAAATATACCGTATTTAAATTTCCTGGAATCATTGATAAAGAATGAATAACATCCTCAGTCAAATAGTAAATAGGAGATACACTAGACAGCCAGTGAGTCAAAGAAAGCATATGTGGCAAGTTGGTAGACCAAAATGCTGTCCTCAGCTTACAGTGCTTTTTTTCTTTTCTATAGCAATGGCTGTAGAAAATTCTGAAAATCGTCTGATATTTGGACAATGGTTATTTGGACAATGGTTATTTTCCCAAAATTTAAATAGACTGTCAGACGTCAAACCATAGAATATGGCAAGGTAGTAAACCTAATGCTCTTCTCAGCTTAAAGGCCTTCTTATGCCACTGGCATATTGTACATTGTAATTGAACTGTCTGTCTGAACAAACGAACATTTGGGATACTTGGGTGGCTACCCTATTGTTCTCCCAATTTATTTTAGTCACATATATAGCCCTTTTTTTTTTTTTATCAAGGTCTCGTATTTGGAAGATATTTACGGTTTTACCTCAGGTGGTCCTTTAAGTTTAGGTGGAGTTTGAGTAACTGGGTCAGTGTCAAGGTTTATTGGTTGAATATTTTTCAACGTCATCAAAGAGCAATGACATGCTAACTTAAATTTTTCACAAAAGGTCATGACTGTCTATTTTCAGTTGTAAAAAATAATATCTTCTTTGTTTTGATTATTTTTAAACGTATGAGCCGCGTCACGACAAAACCAACATAATGCATTTGGGACCAGCATGGATCCAGACCAGCCTGTGCATCCGCGCAGTCTGATCAGGATCCATGCTGCTTGCTATCAGTTTCTCTACTTGTTATAGAGTTTGTAGCGAACAGCATGGATCCTGATCAGACTGCGCGGATGCGCAGGCTGGTCTGGATCCATGCTGGTCGCAAACCCATTATGTTGGTTTTGTCGTGACGCGGCTCATATAAAATTTTTTTTTCAGGATTGACCACTGGGATAATGAGAGGGAGAAGATTGTGGTTTTGACAGAAAACTCCGTCCTTCTCTACCGCTTTAACTTCATTAATAACAAGGTGATTGATTTCCGTCGAGTCAGCCTTCATATTATAAATAGCATACACATTGGAGACTTCACATACCCGCAGTATTCAGTGATGCCGTGAGTAGACTTTTAATCTCTACTTTTTTCTTTTTAAAGTGTGACAATAACTATAATCACTTTGATTGTATTGGAAGCTATGAGCTTATTGAAACAACTTCAAATTCGTTCCTGGAACCAACCAGTACTGAGTAATGAGTGTAAAGTTTCTTGCCCATGGAAACAAAGCTTGCCCCTGGCAGGGTTTGAACCCATGTGATTGGCAATCCTGAGATTACTAGTCCGACATGTTAACCATAATTTAACATTTATACTTATAGGAAAAACATTGTATTAGAAAACCAGAGGTCACTGGTTCAAGCCTTAGAAATTTCTTCAATTGATCGTAGACATTGAGCCCTATGGTCATATGTTACACGACCCTGATTCAGAAACCATTTGAGATTACTACTAGTTGTTCACTTGTTGAGAAATTGGTAATTACTGGTTTGTTATCCAGGAAAGCCATTTAAGCAGATTGTCACCCAAGATATGATGAAAAATATATAAAAATCTTTATAAAAACCTGAAAATTAAATTAGTGGTAAAATTACATATATAAAAGCCTTTCCAGTTGGTTTGGAGTTAATTAAATTACATGTTTATAAGAAAGTTAGGGTGTTTCTCAATTAAGATTATGGTAGAAGTTGTTCTACTGACATCATTACAGACACAAGCAAATATCTGATAGATATGTAATTTTCCTCAAGTAAAAGGAAATTGCATCCCTGGTTGTGTTTTAACCCATATTTATAAGCTACAAGTTAAATTAAAAAGAAAAATCAGTAATTTTCATAATTTCCAAGCAAATATACAGTTTTAAATTTGATTCATATTGTTAGATCCTGTTTCTATTTGTATCCAATTATAGTTGAAAGACATATTAACAAAAAAACAAACAAACAAAAACTGACAATTGAATTTAAGATAAAAGTTAAAAGTATTTTTGTGATTTAGAATTTTAACATTGTAATGATATCTTTTCAGTGTTGTATCAAGTGACAGGCAACATGGAGGTATACAGTTCCACTTCAATAATGGCGAGGAGCCGTCGTTCGGACAGCGCTGGAACCCATGGTGTTCAACGATCCCATGGGTAACATTGGCGCACCATCCACTGATCTACAACCCAAACGAGAACGAGACAGCGACATTTAACGTCGATGATTTCTATGAATCGCTAGTTCAAGGAGTGAGTAAGGCGTATAACCGTAAACGCCCCGGGGAGAAGGTTACGGTCCTTGAAGGTCCTATTCTCATACAGAGCTACGCAAGTTTGTCATCGTTGGTTTTCAACCAATCAGGAATCGGCTATTACAAAGATAGAAATGGCTTATGCTTCTGAAACTTCTGTTTTGATTATAACATAGATCTAACGTCTTGTGTTGTCCTATTTAATATATACAGTATATATAGTATATACAAATAATTCTTTTTTGGTCCAGAAAAGCGGATTATGCAAGACTTTTGTAATGTGCTTACTTGCGGGATTTTATGTACTTACTTTTTTCACATTGTTCACTCTTAATTATTATGAATTTGTTACAAAAACAATCTTAGAAAAAAAAAACGTTGCAATGATACTTAATATGTACTCATAAATCATGTATTTGGGAAACTATCCTGTTATTTAGATCTTTGACCAAAGAAATGTTATGAGGAAAAAGTCACCAGTTAGCTTGAAACTTTTAAAACAAAAAAATTGATATGATGTATACTGTTAAGCTCAATGTTTCTTTGTTTTTCATTTTTCTCATCAATATGTTTTTGTCTTGAATGTATTTGTGTGTGAAATAATCTTCAAGTGAGATTTTACTGCATTCCAATATCCTTGTATGAAAGTATTACATGTATAAGTTAAAATATTCTTACTGTTTTAAAGTAATTGTTGTATGAATTTTGTTATTTGTATTTGAAAAAGAATATGATTTTTGTGTGTAAATCATGTACAAATTTATGTGTAAGAATAATTCACTATGGGATGTACTAGGACAGCTTTGGATATTTTTAGACACACTGGGATATCTTTGATGTACTTGGGGTATTTTTGGATGCACTGGAATGATTTTAATGTCTATGAATATTTTTGGATGTATAGGAATATCTTAAGATGTACTTGGACACCTTTGGATGTACTTGGATGTGTTTTGATGTTTTGAGATATCTTTTGTGGATGTACTTGGACATCTTTAGATATACTTGGACATCTTTAGAAATACTTTAAAATCTTTGGCTTTGGATATACTTTAAAATCTTTGGATATACTTGAAAATCTTTGGATATACTTAAAAATCTTTGGATTTACTTGAGAATCTTTGGATATACTTGAAAATCTTTGCATATCATCTACCCGTAATGGTGGAAAATTGGCTCTTGACCTTAACTGTAAAGCAAGACTTTATACTGCATTTGAATTCAACTGTGAGTCTTAATTAATTCTGGTAAAAAGAGAACTTTTTTTTTATCTTAAATGAAAAAAGAAATATTGAAGATTTCTATTTGTAAGTAATACATTTAAGAATTCGGGTGAGGTTTTTTAGTAAAGTTTGCATGAAACATTTACATCATGTATAGAGAAATCCATTGCTAAAAATAGATCAGAAAAGTCAGATATCTGTGATAATTTTAGGGCAACTTTTGTCCTATCATTTATTCTATCCTTCATTTTTAGCTCAACTATACGAAGTATATGGAGAGCTGTCCTACTCGCCCCGGCGTCCAGATTTTAGATTAAAGTTTTGGTGCAGTAAAATATTTTTCACTATAACTTTGTCATTTCTTAAGGTATCAACTTCAAACTTCAAATATATGTTCCTTATCATCAACCACATCATATGTGACAAGGTTCATAACTCTAGCACCAATATTTTCAGATTTATCTCCCCTTGAACTTAGAATTTTCCTTAAAAAATACTATTTTTTACTGTTACTTCTTTATTTCTTAAGGGATCAACCTCATACTTCAAATATATGTACCTTATCATCATCCCCATCTTATGTGACAAGGTTCATAACTCTAGCACCAATATTTTCAGATTTATCTCCCCTTGAACTTAGAATTTTCCTTAAAAAATACTATTTTTTACTGTTACTTCTTTATTTCTTAAGGGATCAACCTCATACTTCAAATATATGTACCTTATCATCATCCCCATCTTATGTGACAAGGTTCATAACTCTAGCACCAAGAACTTAGAATTTTCCTCAAAAAGTACTATTTCTTACTGTTTCTTCTTTATTTCTTAAGGGATCAACCTCATACTTCAAATATATTTACATTATCATCATCCCCATCTTATGTGACAAGGTTCATAACTCTAGCACCAATATTTACAGATTTATCTCCCTTTGAACTTAAAATTTTCCATAAAAAATATTTTTTTTACTGTTACTTATTTATTTCTAAAGGGATCAACTTCATACTTCTAATATATTTACGTTATCATCATCCACATCTTATGTGACAAGGTTCATAACTCCAGCACCAATATTGAAAGAATTATCTCCCCATAAACTTAGATTTTTTTACTAGAAAAATGTTATTTTTTATTATAACTTTTTTTATTTTTAAAGGTATCTACCTCAAACTTCAAATACTTATTCCTTATCATCAATTACATTTAATGTGACACTGTTCATAACTCTTGAAGCAATATTTACACATTTATCTCTCTTTGAACTTAGGATTTTCTTTAAGAAATATAAAAACTTCTTTACTTTTTAAGGTATCTACTTCAAACTTCAAATATATATTTCTTATCATTACACAAATGTTGTTTGACAAGGTCCATAACTCTAGCATGACTATTTCTAGAATTATTCCCCTTGATCTTGGAATTTATGTTAACAAATATTATTTTTTTACTATAACTTAATACATAATTATACATAATTGATTTTTCTTTCATAGTTTTGTCCTCCTTACTGCGTCCAGTATTTTATTAGTCGAGCTTCGCTGTCTCCTGTGACAGCTCTTGTTAATTGTTTTTATCACTTCATAATATATGATTATTATATAACACTTTTTTCATGCAAGTTTACCCATTCAAAAGAGCTTCATTGAAAAGTTAAAAAATTCATGCAATTATTTTCTTGTTTTGTTACATATTATGTGAAATACGTCATTATTATGTTTATTTATTTATGTTTATTTTTGTAGGTGCTATGTGCTTTATAATTTGTATGTTATTGATCAATTGTTACAATTATACAATTTAGAGTTTATATTATTTACAGTTATTTCCAAAATTACAAAAATTGCAACAAATGTAAATTAACATCTTCTCCTTAGTTTTAAGCATAACTATGACTTGAAATTAAAGTGGTATAGAAGCCTCCATGGCAGAGTGACTTATGTCTGAACCACTTGCTCCTTAACAGTGTGGGTTCGAGTTCCAACAGGGTCTTTGGAATCTTTCATGTGAGGAAGCTATCCAGCAAGCATATGGAATGTTAGTGGCTCTTCTCAGGTGCCAGTTCATGCCTGAAATAATGCATGCAAGGGTACCCTAGGTCTTTCTCAACCAGTAAAGCTGAAAAGTTGCCATATGTCCTATACTGTGTTGGCATGACATAAAACCCAACTAAAAAATCTGGGGGCTTTAGATTTAAATCTGTGAGTTGCCATATGACCATGACCAAATTTCAACCTTCAAAAAATAAATCCAAACAACTAAATATACCAAATGGGAATTTCTGTGGTGCAACTACTGTAAGGAATTTTAAGTGTGAATAAAAATTGCAATGGCATTATCAGAGTAAGACCATTCAAGCATTGATATTAATTAATTACCTCCCCTCCTCCATACTAATTTGCTTGAGGTTTAAAGAACAAAAGTTATATCAAACAATGATTAATGCTTATAACGAAGTTTTCCTTCTTTTTCCTTTTTTCGGAAACAGTTATTGAGTTTAAACAAATATTGAAAAGATAAAGTTGTATGATTTATTCATGGTGAGGCCTTTTTGAACAATATTTAAGAAATTGCTTCCTTTACATAGATATGTTATTATTTTTTTTTAAGAATACAGGGTCTGTAGACATGACATGCATAAAGAAAATATTCAGAACTTACACATGTATGTATCTTGTTATTGTACAAGTAGGGCTATTTCAGTATTTTCAAAATGTCAGACATTTTATGTTATATATATTATTTTATATATAGAGAGAACATTGAATGAGTGCTGGTTCAATACTTAATTTGAGCCGCGTTACAACAAAACCAACCTAGTGCGTTTGCGACCAGCATGGATCCAGAACAGTCTGCGCATCGGCGCAGTCTGATCAGGATCCATGCTGTTCGCTATCAGTTTCTCTACTTGTTATAGGGTTTGTAAGTGACAACGGATGCGCAGGCTGGTCTGGATCCATGCTGGTCGCAAACCCATTATGTTGGTTTTGTTGTGACACGGCTCATTTATTGAATAAGTTGAATAAAATTATATGATGCGAGTCTCTGGCAAGCAAAGTATTATTTTTTCAACAACTTAAAAGTTCAATAAATTCAGTAATGATCCTACATAAATACAATATTCTATTTATCACATAGCCAAAATAAACACTGTTCTACAAAAGAAACATTTTTCATCTACGCACCTATATTGTAATTTATTGTAACACTAACATTTAAGGCATCTTTACAATATGTTTGTATAATGCAAAGGACGTCACATCAAAACATATGAACGGTCATGCAATACCATTTTTAAGTAGTTGCAAAATCAGCATGGGTATGTGATAAATATGTTTATCCTTACTAATAGAAATTGGCAGGTATTTCTTTGATGTATATATTCATACCGTAAAAGTGTCCCCTCTTTTTATTTTGGCACCATTTATTTGGGCAAAATAACGGTACCAAAAGACAAAGGGATCTGCCTTTATATACATGTATATAATGGTTGCTATGGATATAAACTCTTTTTCATGTGAAACAAATAAGTATGCTTTAATCAAATGATAAAAAAATTGAATAAAATATACATGTTACGGAACAATTATTCTCATAACATCAAATAAGTCAGCCGTCAGCCTGGAGGGAGTTTTATATAAGATTTAAGCTTTCTACGCAATTATTGATGTAATTTATATAATATAATTGAAATTTTGTTTGAAAATTTGGAAGAAGATAAATAAATATTGTTTAAACCAAATAAGTTAGCATTATACATGCTATACCTGAAGTGGCAGTTTTAATTAACACTTCACCAGCTGATAGAAATCTTAAGTTAGTATGCCAACAGTATAGAAACTGGTGCGTCTGCTCAGAAGTGCATGCTTAGCGGTGGCAAAGGCTTATACCTTTTAGTTGTTTCAACATTCTCATGATTTGATTATTGTTTTACTATTTGCCTGTATTCAAGTGTAAAATTATTTGTTATGTAGCAATCTGTTTGGTTTTAGAAACTGAAAATATGTATGTAACATCACATGTGTCCATGCATATACTAAACCTACGTGTACATTATACCCCTTTCTTACCATTCCCTATTAATTTTGTGTGTTAAACTAGTCTTTGAAATTTGGATTAGTGCATTACAGATTACTTTCGGGGATTTTTTAGGGTGAAAAATCAAATGTAGTTTAGATAAAAGAAGGCAGAACTTGGTCAGGCTGAACTGAGCTGATTCTGTCCACTATCCTAGTGGGAAAAGATATGCCCCTGTTGCCTCTTGATGCACTGTTGAAACTGTTTGACTTAATTATACAGATATATTTATGTACACAAAATTTTTCTTAAGTTTATTTTGGATTTTATAATGTTAAGTGCCTTTCCTAATTTGAAATATTGTTTTTAATTGTAAAGTATGTTTTTTTCCTCTCAAACTTAATGGATTGAATATCATTAAAGACTTAAGAAAGCTCTGATGATGGATACTTATTACTTGTAAATGAAAATAGTGGGTGAGGTATAGTGATTAACATGGAATATATCTCATTGATAAAACACATGATATAGTGATTGATATGGAATATATCTCATTGATAAAACACCTGTATTTCAATAAAAGCCAGGGTTAGTTACTCGCGTTTCTCCTGAAATTTTACTGTGAAGAAGACATTTTTTTAAAAATGTTTAATAAGTCTTAATAACTAATAGAATTGAAAAAATAGTTGTTCCTTAAGTATTATGTGTTTTTAATATTAATAATAAATTGCAGTGCCATTTTTTTTTTGTTCACAAATGTTCAATATTTTTATTTTTTAGATAGAGGTAGAATTTATATTAGTGTATTTTCTCATACATAACTATATAGTTATTTGTTAGTTAATCTGTCTTATATAAAAACCAAAATATAATTAGCCATTTGATTACAAGTTGTAAATTTTATTTATTGTATATCAGTATATCATAGATTAAGCAACGTAATTATTTGAAAAATATATCTTTATTACCAAAATGATACAGCTCAAAACATGGAAAAAAATTCTAAATATAGGTCAAAGTTTATTAATATGCATTTAGAAAATTAAATTAGTCAGGCGCGGCACATGCACCGCGCGACCAATTAAATTTTGTAAATACGTACTAATAAATTTT